>NC_043715.1:37408284-37413490 GCF_006229205.1 Suricata suricatta | reverse complement strand
GGTAGCAGCTTCTAACAGGAAGGTCAAGTCTGCTCATTCTCCCTTTGATCACAGATTAAAGTATCAAGTGTTGGCAAATTTCTCAAAGGGAACTTCCCAGACTCTGAGAATCCTAGGTACGGGTCCAAAAGGAATCTTGACCAGGGACAAGGAACAGACTAAGAAACATGAGTGTGTCCTCCAGGGAGCCCTCAGGGAGGAGGGGCAGGAACAAGGAGCTTGGGGGGAGGGGCAGTAGGCCCCCAGTCACGGGTAGAGACTGGACGGCCTGAAGCAGTCAGCTCGGGCACTGCAGCATCTCGAAACACTGACATCTGTTTGACTCCAAGATCTGAGTTCAGTTCTCAATTTTGGGATCCTGAGCAAACTGCTAAAACTTCCTGAGCTACAGTTTCTTTCTTTGTAAAACAGGATAATGGTACTTATCACAAAGGAATCAGAGGGTTTCGTGAAATAGTGGGCTTGCAAGGCCTTAATCCACCTTGAATCTTAGACGGATCATGGCAGAGTAGGAAAGTCACTGGCTTTGAGGTAGCCAGCTCTAGGTTCAGTTTCGTGTTTGCAAATGTTTCCCAGCCCTGCCCAGCCTCCAAACACAGTTTGTAAAGCAGGAATAACAGCGCCTACTTTGCAATCCCTCATCAAAGCCGAATGAGAGACTACGAGGAAATGTCATCTGGTCAAGTCTCAACTAGCCGTCCCCTCCCTTGCCCAGATCCAAAATCCTTACAGCACAGAAAACCAGGAGAAACCAGCAGGAGATGGGCCTGGAATCACCGGGAGAGCCCTTCAGATGGTCAGCCCCCCACCCTGACCCCAGCCTGGCAATTCCCAGGAGGATTCACACAGCCAAACTGGGAAGACCGTTTCCCATGTGCCAGGAGTCACCAGCCTCTGGGGTGGCAGATGCATGAACAAGGCCCCATCACCTCTACAGTTTCTAATCCTTGCCATAGCTTCTCTGACCTGTCCTCCGCATACCTCCTCAACATGGCAGACTTAATCCAAATGTCCATTGGAGGTGAGGAACGGGGAGCAGGAGGAGATGACACAGAGAGAGGAGCACATAGCATTCTGGGCGGCTCAGGCCTCCCCATCCTGTGCTCCATGCATCCAAAGGATGGCCAGTGTTAAGGGTGGCACGTAGCTGCCTCCAAACATTTGTGCCCCACATGCCCACTACAGCAAGGAGCCCGCAGCCCAGACACCTCTAACCAGACCGTGCCCTGTCCCAGGAAAGCACACCCCAAGACTGAGAGAGAATCTTAGAGCTGCCCTTTGGGCACCAGGAAGCAACCTAGGACTGAAGGTGTGACCTGAGCCGGGACCTTCCCCTTGATAATGCCCAAGAGGGCCCGGAAGACCCCACCCCACCCTGGCCTGCTCTGGGTCTGTCCGGGGCATCCCCAGAACTTCAGGAGAATCCCAAGCCAGGCTTCCTGGCCCTGGAGAAAGGCGAGAACCTTCCTGAAGAACAGACTTCAACAGCTCACCACAACCTGATCCCACTTCCTGGAACACAAATCCCCAGGCCGAGGCCCACCACCACCTTCTTGCCTGGTTAATCCCACTCGTTCCTGAGGGTTCAACTCGTAGGTCACTGCTCCTTTGGGAGATGTTCTCTGACTTCCTGATCACCCCAGAACGTGACATTCATGATACCAACCAGAGTTTGGGACTTTGTATATATGTGTGGTACCTGCCGGATTTCTGACTCTCCTCATAGACTGTCTACTCCTTGAAGAATGGGATGAGGTCTATTTTTCTCATCTTTTGTGTCTCTAAACCTCCTGGCACAGAATAGGTGTTCAGTAAATACTGAGCAACTGAATGCAAGCATGCATGAATGGGTGCATGGTGCTGGGAAGCCCGGAAGCCATTCCCTAACCGTGCAATCAAAGGAAGCCACCTTTTCCTTTTCAGTCCTTCCCTGGTTGACCTGCTCTACATAATCCTGAGTGCAGGTGACAGGCTGCAGCCGGCTCTCACCCAAGGGAGGCAGAGACACTGAGGGTCTGACCTCTCTGTAGCCCCGTCCCTACTCCCTTGCCCCTGTCAGCCCAGCCTCTTCTAGGGCTTCCAGCTGCTTCTCTGCACTCTCCGTGGGTCACGCAAGGCTCCTACCCGCAGAGCCTGCCTCCCTCAGAGGTCACCAAGCCTCACCTGCCCCACTTGCTATTTAAGACGGTTCACAATTTCTCCTGCCTCCCGGCCTTCCCTGTCCACACTGCCCCAGCCAGGGCCCAGCAGTGTCCACGCAGACATGAGACACGGTGCTGTTCTGCCGAAAGACTGACGGCTCTTGGGAGCCCTGTGCTAGATGCTGGGGTGCAGGCAGTAGGTGGGAATGATCTCAGGGTGCAGGCAGGAAGCTGAGCAGGTGCCGGCCCGGACCACTGATGGCAGAGAGAGCAGAGTCCAAACCCCGGGGCCGCGCATCAGGCCGTCTGTTCTACCCCTGTACTTGTGCGGAGTTTCGGGGCCTGCGGAAGAAGTCTGCCCAGACATATGTTCCTGGGGGGCACCCACCACACCAGAGCTCTGCATTGATCACCTGACTGGAGAGAATGCTCTGCTCTCCCAGCTGTGTGGCTGCCCCTCTCCCTCAGCCAGGCCTCCAGGCCCTCCGCGTGCTCAAAGCCTCCCACCCTCTCCCCACTTCCCCTCCCAGCTCACCCCCTTGGTGGGCACCACACGGTACTTTCTGCTATGCTCACTTCCCCAGAAAATCTTTGGTCGGTCTTGTTTCCCGTGGAATCCCCCGCCTTTAGCAAAGTGCCTGGCACATAGTAGGCACTTAATTTTTTTTTTTCTCTTTCTAGAAATAACAACCGCTTGACAAGGCGACGCGACTTTGCTAGGTCAGATCCTGGTGACTTTCTCTTTAACATGGAAAATCACTTTCTGGCTTCCCTTTGGATGCTCTTCCACACGAATATTCAAAGCAGCACCGCATTCACAACACACATCGTCCTGTAATGCTAATTTCTATCCCATAACTGAGAGAGACAACTCCATGTTGCAAGGTTATTCAGAACTCCTGCCCCTTACCCTCGACTTCTCCTCAGGGGAAGATTGCAGGGAATACATTTCCTCATCTGTATGTTAAAGCACGGTTATAATCCACCTATCATGATTGCAATTTTGGGAATCAAAACGGAGATCCAAACACCACTGTGATCTACATTTTAGCCACATATATTATAATAAATTAAGTCAAAATAAGAGTTCTGCATTAACTCTCACTCTATTCCTTTAAAAGCCTGTGAGAACACTGAAGCCACCCTCCGTAAGGACTCCAGCCTTCGCTGCCTGAAATTGTCACCCGTCCCTGTCCCACAGCCCGGAAGGGGAGGCCACAGAGCCAGCTGCCAGGTGACAGCGGCACCCAGTCCTGCATGCTCAGAGCGTTGACTGAATCGGGTTGTGCACCGTGGGTTCAAAGCCACAGTGAGGCGGCCAGCCATCCTCGGCCAAGGCCAAGCAGAAGCCTCTGGGAAGAAGCAGGCAGTGTGGGTGGCATGCTGATGGAAGGGTCTGCCATCTGTGGACACCAGAGCTGGGGACGTGGGCCCGGAGGCAGACAGGACACAAGTGCCCACTCCTTTAATGGCCCAACTTCTCATCCATCCACGCCTGGGCCTCTGTTTCTGCTTCTGAAAATGTGGGGACAGCACTCTAATGGAGATTGTGAACGTGCATCACACAGAGTTTTCATTGACTAAATCTGGTTTTAACACTTACAGATTTGGGGCATTTCACCTGTAGCCTGGTTTGAGCTTCTCCAGAGAAACTGGCCTCACGACACTGGGTCTGCGGTCCCCAGGGACAGGGGCTGTCGGGGCTGGGCAGGGGGTGCCTCCTTCCCACCGGGCTCCTCCCTCTTCCTCCCCATCTGGCTGCCCCCAGCTGCCATCTCAGCCGAGATGGTCCCGAACACCCTTTCCACCTCTAAAGACGGCCTCAGTAACCTCAGATGAGCAAATAAGGCAGAAGCCTCTAGACTAATTCCCATAATTATGATGGGTCTATTATTTCAAAGCCAGTGATGATTGCGGGGTCAGGTGCTCAGAGGAAGAGGGAGAGAAAACATACTTTAAAGTGATAGCAAATACCCTTTGATTCTCTGCTATGATACCAAACTGTATCCAGAAATGCTCAAACATGGGCTCCAACCTTAGTCAAATTTCAAAGAGGCCTCAGCAGGAACAGCACTGATGAGTGAGAGAGAAAGACAGAGAGAGAGAGAGAGAGTGACAGAGAGAGAGGAGAAACCGGAGAGCCATGAGGCTTAAAGACCCTGCCCCGGGTTGTGGCAGCTGGCCCGAGCAAAGGGGACACCAGCATGGGGACTTGAGCTTCACCTCTTCTGCCTTGTCCTCCTGCCTGCCTTGTCCAGCATTCCTGCCCAGCCTCACCCCTCCGTCTCCCGCACACCCCCATCCTCGGAACCTTTTCTGGATATTTCTCCACAATGGCATGCAGCTCAGGCCTGCTCTCCAATGTTTCTTGTGTGTTTAGATTCCAGCCTTGCCTACCAAGAGCACCCCGTGGGTTTGCCTGTCTCCTCATCATCTACAAAGCTGAGTGAAGGGCTGGCCCACAGAGTCACTCAATAAACACATGTTGGTTGACCTTTCCATTGTGAAAGACACCGCTATTATCTCCTCCAGGGAGTTCTTTGTAGGGCTTCTTCAGGGAGAAAAGCAGATCAGACCCAGGGACGAAACCATGGTAGAGTTCCTAACTTCTTTCCTGCTCACTCAGTGCCCCCCATATTTGCTTGGATATGCATTAATCCATCCAGGCCACCAACACTCCCCAGGGCACCCGCTCTGTGCTGGGCATGGTGTTACGGAGACAGGTACAGGGGCATGTGACACGACAGGACTGGCCCACCAGCACTGCGGTGCACAGCACGGGAAGCATCCAGGACATGGGCGGCTGACTTCCGTGTCGTGCATGGAGTCAGGTTCACGGCCCCCATCTGTCTGGGAGAAGGAGGTCACAGCAACCATGGACGGAGCCCACTTTTCTGTTCTGCCCTTGCCCCTCTGGGGATCCATCGCTGCCCTGGTAGCCTTCTCAACCCAGTCCCTTTTGGGATGTTTTCTTTGACTTCTGGGGCGTCCTTTAAGGAGCAGAAAGACAGGCACCTGCTCCACATCTTCCACCATAAAGTTGGCTGTGGGGCTGAGTCCAAGGA
>NC_043715.1:37318284-37403284 GCF_006229205.1 Suricata suricatta | reverse complement strand
TTTCTCCCCACAATCCTGTTTTGTCAGATACAGTGACGATCCCTTTAAAGAGAGTGAAGTCATTTGTTCGTGAAGCACACTCACCTTGATAAGACAAGTTCTGAGGCTCTCTGCCACGCGCTGCCAGTGGGGAGACACTGTTCCACCAGTGACAAAAGGAAGAAGGAAATCAGCTATTCGACGGCTTTCCAGCAATTTCTGCTGCTGCCCCCAACCAGGTCTCCAAGTGCAGTCATGCTTTAGACCAGCAATGCCTCTTGCAGGTTTTGCCCCTCTGGGTTCAGTTATTGGAAGAGGGCGTTAATCCAGTCATTAATGGTCGCAACACACAGCCCCCCCCCAAATTTAGTCCCTGAGGAAGAGCGTGATTGCTGTTTCACTGGCGGGTGTTCTAAGGCCTCAAAACTGGGCTGCAGGAGCTGATTCTTAGAGCCGGCCTCGCCTCTCTCTTTCAGCGAGGGTGCTTTATCCTTTCCAAGACAGGGCTTGGACTATCTCTTTGTCACTCATCACTTATGAGCTGAGCCGGTGTCCCCTTGCACACCTTGGCCCTCAGCCCCCTCAAGTCCCCTCCGTGGGCTGCAAAGTCCACACAGCTCATGTCCTGTGTAATTAAATCACACTGGTCTCCTCTGCGCGCTGCTCCACTATGGCGTGGCACCAAATTAAGCTTCCTTGGGCAAATGCTGCCTGGAACTCAGTCTTCTCTTCAGCAGAATGGGGTCTCAGGGTCCTCATCACATGCCAGGGAGTGGGATTCTCACACAAAGAAGGTAAACAGAGAGATGGAAGAAAGGTCTTCCTTAGAGCCACTGCCCCGGTCTCCCTCCTTCTGGATGGGCCTCCCTTTTCTGGAAACTTCTCTTTCCCAGGCCATCCATGGGCCTGCAATGGCAGTCAGAGGACGACACCTTGAGCCTAGATTGCCTCTTCCACCTCCAGCGCCCCTTCTCACCACAAGCTTCTGAAAACTGGGGACACAGCAAACACCCTTCACCTCCTCAGGCAGTGAATGTGGAGCAAGGGCCCTGGGGACACCAGCCACCTCTGGCACTCGGCTGTGTCCCCGGGCCTGGGAGGGTCCAGTTTGCCATGGGGAACTAGTGGCCAGTCACTTCCTTGTCTAACCTGTTGGGCGCAGTGCCGCAGGCGCCTCACAGCTGTGAGAGGTGCTTCCCTCCCTCATGTAATCACCAAGGATGGACCCTGGATCACTCAAAAGGTGCCCGAATGCCCTGGAGAGCAAACAGACAAGACCCCTGCCCTCATGGGTCTTGAAGTTGCGTGGGTGAAGAAAGACAGTAGCCAGGTAATTACCCAGACAACTAATGTCATGATGACAACCCAGCATGGTGACAGAAAACAGGGGCAATGCTGGGATCAGAGCATGGATGATACCATTAAAACTTTGAGCCACCAGGGCCATCTGGCAGTTAGGCATCTGAGTCTTGATTTTGGCTCGGGCCATGATCTTGGGGTTTGTGAGTTTGAGCCTCGAATCGGGCTCTGGGCTGACAGTGAAGAGCCTGCTTGAAATTCTCTCTCTTCCTTTCTCTCTCTGCCCTACCCTTGCTTGTATGAGTGCACACTCTCTTTCTCGAAATAAGTAAATAAACTTAAAAAAATTGGGACCACTTGCCTGTTTGTCTCGTAGTTTCACCTACTAGGTAAAAGCAGTCCTAAAACTTTAGCCTTAAATGGTCATATTTGGTAGAATGTTGGCTTCCTCTGACTCACCATTTCTTCTTTCATTATCTTCTGTTAATCTTTTAACCTTCCTCGTGTCATCTTGTGTTTCTCTTTGTGGTACCTTTTAATTATGGCTTCTTAAGCCCTTTGTCACTGCTTTTTACACTTTACAACTTCACTTCTGTCAAGTTTCATCTTTTTCATCTTTTTATAGATTTATTTACTTATTTATTTTTGAGAGAGAGAGAGGGAGAGAGAGGGAGAGAAAGAGTGGGGGGGCAGAGAGAGAGAGAGAGAGAGAGAGGGAGATAGAGAATCCCAAGCAGGTCTGCATTGTCAGCTGGAACTCACCAATCATGAGATCATGAGCTGAGCTGAAATCAGGAGTCAGATGCTGATCGAACTGAGCCATCCAGGCACCTCAAGTTTTGTCTTTTTGAAAATCTCTACCTTCTGGCCCTCTCTATTCTGGGTAATATTCTGGGTAAAATTCTCTGTTTTGAGTAATTCATTTTAAAAATATGTTAACTGTATTTCATTGTCTTACCATCCCAGGCTGGTTATTTGAAATCCTGTTAGTTTTCATCCTCTCCTCTTCAATCTTTTCTTTCTCAATGTTCCCTACTTCAACTTTTAGCTTGTCCCCAATACTTTAATCTCTTACTTGTATCTGTTATGTTTTCCTTCCAGTTTCTTTACTTTTGTCATTTCATTTTGCTTTGTATTTTGTAAGCTGGAGGTTGCCCGTTCCAGGAGCAGGGAGGAGCCCTCACAGGGTGCACTGGAGCCGGTGCCCCTTACCTCCGGGTGGCGTCGGGTGGTTGGCGCCTGTCCCTCCCACTGTCCCGGGAGCCAGCCCCTAGTCCCCTTCACATGATGCCTGTCTCCTTCAGTGATAAGGATCCCTGAGACACACACCTCCTGAGCAAGTAACTGCAGGGGGTCGGGTCTGGGGAACCAGGTGGCACCCCAAACCCCGTACGCAGAGGTGGTGCCATGCCCCATGCCCTCCTGTCTGCAGAGCTGACCCGGCGCATTCTCCATGCCCGGGCTTGGTTTGGGCACCTTCCTCCACCACAGGAGTCACTTCCTCATTTGGGTTTGGTTTTACCTGATTATAAAACTGGTGACGTGATCATTGCAAAAGATGTATGTCAGGAAGATATCAGCCTAACTTTTCGACCCTGAATTCTTAACATTTTGCTTTATACCCTTTCAGATGTTTCTATGAAAAAGTGCATATCTAAATATATTTTCATCCTTACCAAAAAAGGGGGTCATATTAGGCCAGCAGACTTTGTAATCTGCTTCTTCTACTTTGTAACATATTGTGAATATCTTTGCACGTCATAAATGCAGACCTACGCTAGCATTTTCAATAACTTCACAGTATTCCATAGTAAGGAAATCACGGTTTGTATAACCAATTTATTTTTTAAGTACTTTGAAGTATTTAAATGGTTTCCAAAATTTTACTATTATAAACTGGGCTGCAATGAGTATCATCGGGCAAACATCTTTGATTATCTGGTACACGTATACATACATATATGTGAGTAATTTCATAAAATCAATTGCTAAGACAATGGGTACACGTTTATTTGGGGGGCTCTGACATGTTGCCAAAGTATTCTCCAGAAACTCTGCATAAACACCTACTGGCAGACTAAGACAGTGTCTGATTTCTCCCAACCCTACAGACAATACTCATTGTTATCAATCTTAAAAAATCTTTGGCAGCTTGAGAAGCAAATACAGAAATAAATAAACTCAAACTATTTTTAATTGTTTTCTGAGACTGCTAATCGGGTGAAAGTATTTCCATATGTTTATTGGCCATTTATTTTTCTTCCTCTGGGAATCCCATGCTCACATTGTGAGGATCCTGTAACATGCTCATTAGTGACAGGTGTGCTGGAAGAAGCGGCTTCAAACCTCAGCGTCCTTAGCAGCAAAATAGAGATAATAGAAATATAAGTGCCGTGAGGGCAGCGCTTGTATCTGTGGGGCCCAGAACAGACCTGGCAGGAAGCACACATTCAGTGGGAGGAAGGAAGGAGAGAGGGAGGGGCCGAGGAAGGGAAGGAATAGCGTCTTCCTTATTAGGCTGTGGAAGACATGATGTTTTCAGGAAGTTTCACCCAATTCCTGACATACAGTAAACACTCCCTAAACAAGGGCTCCAAGGTGGGCATCTTTCCCTCTTGGTTGGGGTGTTAACTTTCTTATTGATTTGGGGGCATTTCCTCTCTACTAAGGATATTAATGCTATCCCAGTCAAACTTCCAGACCGGGTTTTTTTCCTATATCTGAAAATAAAATAATAGCCTTTTTCTTAAATTTAAAAATAATATGCACTCATGGTTAGAAGAAATCCCAATAGCACAAAAATATATATTTTCAATGAATAAAAATTACCCTCAATCCTACTGCCCAATTGGCCTGCAGAGAGAGAAAGGGAAGCCAAAGAACCGGAGAGGACAGTGGTGCTGGCACCTTTTGGCCCAGGGAGCCGGGACTGGGGAAGTGGCGTCTTGCTTCCCAAGGACCACAGGTTCCTGACCCCTGCCAGCCACAGTGAGGCCCCTGTCGCCGGCCTGGCAAGTGGGAGCGGGTAAGGAGGAGGAGCTCTCCTACCCCTCAGGTTGTTTTTGTTTTTGTTTAAGACAACTTGGAGAACATTTCTATTGTTTGCACAAAGAATGGGGATTAAGATACTCTCATAATTTTCCATACATGGACTCATACTCTACCTGCTGTTTTGTAGCCCACTTTTTTTCATCCAACAATATGTCATGGGCACCTTTCCAAGTCCGTAAATACAGGTCAGCCTCACGCATTTAATGGCTGCAAAGATTTCCTTTACTGCTCTTTGATTATTGACCATTTGTATTTCTTCTTCTCCGAATTGCCTGCCCATGTCCTTTGACAATTTTTCTACTGGAGGATTTGTCTTTTCCTTATTGATTTGCAAGAGCTTTTTTTCTTTGTACCGGGAAATTAACCTGTTGTGTCTCATACACATGGCAGATATTTTTTCCCATATTGTGTTTTGCAGTTTATGTTTGGATCTAAAATATATTTGTGTGTGTGTGTGTGTGTTTGTGTGTGTTTGTGCGTGCGCACGGGCGCGCTTTGCATACACACGCCTACTGCTTAAAAGTACTTAATTTTTATGCAGTCAAATTCGTTAAAAAATCCTTACTGAATATCACTGTGCTAGGTGAAGGAGGAGTGAGGTCTGCCTACCTTTACTCTTAGAGTTTCTGGCTCCGGTGTTATGGCTAGCAAAGGCTTCCCCCCTACGATTATAAAAATACTTACATTTTCTTCTAGATCTTTATGTGTTTCTGTTTGTTTCACATTTAACTTCTTGCCACATCTGGGATTTATTTTGGCTTAAAGAATGAGTTAGAAGTCCAAAATAAAAAGAAAAGAAGGAAAGAGAAAGGAAAAGAAGAAGGACAATGCTCAGGGTCCCTAAACTCATTCTCTAGACTCAGAGATTTTCCCCCAGTGTCTCCTACTGCTTTGCTGGGGGTGTACAGAGAATCAAAACTCTGCAGTCCAGCCTCCACCTTCTTAGTTTGCTGGAAGGGCAATAAAGGCATCTCAGATCGTTGGTCCTTCTTCCTACAAAAACAAGATATGATAACACCTGGGTCCCGATCAGCTAACTATGACATAATGAAGAGGCTCTCCTGTTAAATCTCCGGGCTGTTCCCCAGAGATCCAGCCAAGGTGGCCGTCTCTCCTCACAGGGCACTTGGCCTGGCTGTCCAGGTTGATCTCTCTGACTAGTCACTGTTTCTTATGGCGGGCATCCTGCCCTGGTCACCTGCCATCCTGAGTGTAAGCGAATCTCTGCCCCCTGGTGCTAGATTCGCCTGCACCTCTGGCCAGCCCCGCCCTGTTCCTGCGCATACAGACCTGCTACCAGAAACTAGCGTCCTGTGTGCAGTGTTCAGTTCAGAAAAGAGATCTGTCAGATTCAGGACCAGCAATTCACCCCGCAGGCTTCCCACCACTCAAGAAAAGTGGCTCAATTCTCCCTAAGGTGAATATGAGCCCTAAGGCATCTGGCCAGGTGGGTCCTTTAGGCAAAGGTCCGGATATGTCAGCTTGGTCCATGTCAGCTGTGACATTATTGTCTACAGTTCTTAGCAGATTCAACTCTTTCAGACTTTGCCTTCTCCCACCTTGCGCCTTGGCCAAAATCCTCAGCAGGCTCAAGAGTCACTCCTGGACCCCCATCCCAGAGATTACAGTGTGCAGATGAGCTCCCTAAGGACCCGAAACCAAGTGAGATCAATCTCCCACTCTGTCATTGGTGTGGTCCTCAGAGGTGCTGTACAAGATACAAAATTATTATTATTTTTTTAAAGCATTGGACTCTTTTTTTAATGTTTTTTTAAAAAATATATTTTTGAGAGACAGAGAGAGACAGCATGAGCAGGGGAGGGTCAGAGAGAGAGGGAGATACAGAATCCAAAGCAGGCTCCAGGCTCTGAGCTAGCTGTCAGCCCAGAGCCCAACGTGGGGCTTGAACCCATGAACCGCAGGATCATGACCTGAGCCGAAGCCGGAAGCCGGATGCTTAACCAACTGAGCCACCCAGGTGCCCCTATAAAATTATTATTAATCATATTCTGTTTCCTCACTTACTTATGTGAGCATTTCAGAGTTGTGTTACTCTTGGCATTGACTTGGTGCCAAATCAATGGTTTCATACAATCAGTTCCTGACTGTTCAGGTGATGGAGAAGACAGGGTCAGGGCCAATGGGAAGGGTTCAAATAGGACAGGGGAGACCAGCACATAAAAAGGTGAAGTGCAACCCTTGAGCTAGTGCAGATAGGAAATAGTTTCTGAGGTGCAGGAGGTAGGAGCAAACACTGAGTATCTGTAAAGCGTGCAGCAGTTAAGAGTCTGAGCTGTGACGTCAGATAATCCTACACTGAATCAAGTATCTGCCATTTGCAAGCAAATGACCTTAAGCTTTTCACTTCTCAAAGCCTCAGCTTTCTTCTCAATAAACTGGGAATGACAACAGTCATGCTCACCATTAGGGACGTTTTGTGGAGCACGTGAGATAAAACACCCATAGGGTTTAGCACCGTATCTGGCAAGTATTAAACTCTCAGTAAACGTGAGTAGTGATTGTTGTTGTTACTGGCATTCAATGGTTAGTCCCTTTAGTAAGGCATGGGGGTAGGTGGGGACCTTTCCTAAAAGGAAGTAATTCTACCTGATACCCATATTTGGGGGTCTCAGGTTCTGTACTCAGGGTAAAAGGTTAAACTTCTATGTGACAAGGCCAGACCTTCGGTCACACATCCTGAATAAATCCCAAGAGCAGGGTCGATAAAAGGCACAAAGCCAGAAAGGAGCTCCTTGAGCAGCCTGGCACCTTCCCATTCCACAGGTGGGAAGACTAAGGGTCTGAGAGGGAGAAAGGTCCCACGGCGAGGTGGTGGTACTGCCGGGATAAGACCCAAAGTCCTTGCCTTTGTGGCCCATCCCTCCTCCTCGTACTGAGACTACTGGAGCAGGGGTAGCCCTGGGCTGTCAGAGCATCACCGAGCCCCACTAACTGGAATTTAAGCCCACCCCAAGAAAACATGTGCTCCAGCGGAGATGCTTTAAAATAATCTAAGAAACACTTGAGAAAAATATTAGTTATCTTAGCTCAGGCTGCTATAACAAAACATCATAAACTGGGTGGCTTATCAATAACAAAAATTTATGTCTGCAGGTCTGCAAGCTGGAAGCCCGAGGCCAGGGTGCCGACCTGGTCTGGTTCTGATGAGAACGTGCCTCCTGTCTTGCAGATGGCTGACTCCTCCTCGTATCCAGGCACGGTGGAGGAGGGGCAGGCAGCTCTCTGACTTCGTATGGGGCACTAACATCATGCAGGAGGACACCACCCCCATGACCCAATTACCTCCCCAGAGCCCCAGCTTCAAGTACCATCAATCTCTCCGACGATGCGACTTAAAAATTAAATTGGGGAGGGAGGACCCACACTTTTACTCCTTCACATTCACCTCTTGGGTTAAAAATGGCTGGCACCAAAACGCGGACTTGAAGTACTTCTGGAGAGAGCGCCATCTCGGCTTTGGATCCTGAAGATCCCTGCGAACAGGCCCGCGGGCCCTTCTGGGGTCAGTCCTGGGAGGGACCTTCACCACATCCTCACTCACCCGCCCTCTTTCCCTCACTCCTGCCCTCTGCACCTCCTGAGCAAAGATCTCTACCAAACCCTTGCTGGATGTGCATTACCCAAGGCCAAGAGGAAGTCGGGTCTCCAAAGACCTTTTTGCTCTCAGCCTTGAGGTCAAAGGAAGCTAACAGAGCTAATGTGTCTGGAGAAGCCCAGAGGGCTGCTTTGCAAAAAATAAGACAAACATGTAAAACTTTAAAATGTGTAAGGCACATCATGTGTATAAGTAAGTCTGATGTAAAGTCTAAGATCTGGATGTTTGGAGATGAAATATAAAGTTACATTGTTAAAATATTATGACATTCTAACCATCCACACATATATACGTAGACATAGAGATAAGTCTCTTTTATCTGTATAGATAGGCTCTCAAAAAGGAACAGATACTGTATATAGAAACATGTTTTTCTATTGATTGTGATTATATTATTGGAGATGAGCTCTTCTGGAAAAAGAGGTGGTCTTTAAATATATCAAGCATCATGCAATAATGTAGCAATTTATTAAGATTACACATTTTAAGTAAAAATTAGAATTCTATTTCAATGGCATTTGAGAAAAAAAGAAGAAGAAGAAAAAGAAGTACCAAATATGAGTGAAAAATAGCCAGGCTTATTTTTGTTCTTGGCACTGTAACCTAAAGGCGCAAATGAAAACAGCAATGAAGACTCAGCCGAACGGGATGGAGCGGCTGGGAGGCGCCGCGGCCCCTCGCTGCTCACGCCCCGCAGTGTCCCACAGGCGGTGGCGCAGCTGGGCGGTGCGGGGGACACCTGCTGGACACCTGCTGGGCAGCGGACCCAACCCCCCCCAAGCCTCCGCCCCTGCTATGAAAGGGGCGCCCTGGCGCCCACCTCATCCAGACAGCCAGCACCAAACCAGGACCCAGCGCCCGGAACCTCCTGCTTCTGGTGCTTTCACCTCTCTCCTCGGCAGGTAGTATTTTTCTACAAGCCGAAGAAGAGTATTGCAATGTCTTTGGTGGTTTGGAATACCTGAGGAAATGAGTGATTGGGGGAGTGCACACCTAGCTGATTGCATACGGCGGATGGGCACGTGACCAGGAGCTCAGCGAGTGAGACTTCCGGGGTTACCCACTCAACCTGGCCCTGCTCGGGTCTTCCGTGTTGAGTTTCTGCATGACAATCACGGGAACGCGCACACACACACACACACACACACACACACTGTGCTCACACACACAAACCCAACCCCACCCTCAAACATTCCCATGCACACACTGAAGTGGTCTCCTTTGGAAAGCACTGTCTTAAAATACAACAGCCCCACACAAGGCAGAGCCCCGCGGCACCATTTTGCCTCCTAGCCCCACACGGGGCACAGGGTAGAAGGCCGGAGCGGGGTCGAGTCTCGGGCTTCATTGTAGGGCGCTGTGAAAAGGAGGGAAGCAAAGTCACATCTGAGTGCCTTCACTTTTAAAAAAGGAAGAAAACGTGGGCTTGAGTCAAAAGTCTCCTTTGGTGATAAAGATTACCGTGCAACAATAGAGCGAGATGTGTCAGAGGCCGCCCCTCTCTCATCCACGCGGGATGCGTCCCCTGCATGCTGGGTTATTGTGCATAAGGAATGACCTAGCCAATGGGAAGTCTATGGGTGGCTTATGCATGTTGTGATAAAATGTAAATGCACTAGAAAGGTCACGGGCAGAGTGATCATTACCATTGGGGAACCCTGACCAATTTGCCATTCAAGAGCATCATCGATGACTCAAGCCATTCACTGTGCCTCTTAAATACACACACCCGGGGGCACACCCACAACAGATGGGCATTGTGGCTGCCAGTGTCTCTCCGTGTGTGTGTCAGCCCCTGCAGACGCTTCTTCTCTGGCATTTAAGGAGAGGAAGGTGGGGGGGGGGGAGGATTACCACAATGTCTACCTATTTGACCATTAATCCTCTACCTTGGAAAGGACACTTGAGCCTCTGAGCCAAGCTCCCCCAGAGGACATGCACTTGGGGCCAGAACCCACTCACTCTCACCCCACTACAGAAGGAGGCGACACTGGCATCACAAGCAACACCAGGCTGCCCCCACCCCCATGGAGACCCAGCTCACCACAGGGAAAGCACCTGCCCTGGGACCAGCCTCAGTCACCGTCACATGCATCCACAGTGACCTTGAGCATCAGGTACATTCAAAAGGCCCAGAAATGTGCCCTCTGAGCACCCCCCACCCCCATCTTTACTGTCTGGCCTCACAAATGCCGCTTCCTACCCACTAACTGCCTCTGTTGCCTTCCCCATCTGCAGTTCCAAGAGCAATGAAATGTGGCATTTGTTCATTCAGACAACAGATTTCCACTCACACTCATTCTGTGCAGCTCCCCACGCTGGTGTCAGTCAACCTAGAGCTCAGTGCCCAGGCCACTGCTGGGGGGATAGGACAAGCAAGTATATGGGTCAGCAGATGGCTCCTCTGGCCTCCCCAGGGAGGAAAACCTAAGAGCCTTACAGAGATGTTTGTGAAGGCCCATGGCATTCCCAGCAGTGATCATGGAGGCTGGTGAAGGATGGGGCAATGAAGGAAACCTTCCTGGAAGAGGTGGCCATCCAGCTGAGCCTTAACGACGAGTAGAGGTTTGACAGGTTAAGAGGGCAGAAGACATGCCCCGGAAAGGAAATGGAGGGTATAAATAGACTAAGGTGTTTCCAAAATAGGCCAGGCCCCATCGTATGAGTTCAGGGTGCGGGGAAAGGGCCGAGGCAAACAGTGGGAGGGGCGACCCGAGGTTCAGGCTCTCCGTATGCCTGGACACAAGGTCCTCCAGAAGCCTCACGAGAGTGCACGTTCCTTCCTTCAGTGAGTTCATCTAACACATATTGGTTGAATCCCAACCCTGTGCCAGTCCCTGTACCTTGCATCTTTATGCCAAGTGTTGTCAGCACAGTCAGGGGACTGAAAATCCTTTCTGTATGTTCTGATGCTCTTGACTGTTCTTACAAAGGCAAAGCACACATTGCCTAAACCATCATCTCAACAGACTGGCCCTCCGGCCCTACCGCAACTGGAGTCTCTTACTATAATGTCTTTGGCTTCACGTCTCACTTTCTGCAGCACAGACCCTTCCTACTGTGCCATGACCAATGCACTGCCTTAACGGTCAGTCCTGGCCTGATGAGCCCCTGGAGCCCAGAGGAGTTTCTCCAATCAGAGACACTTACGGAGAGCACCCTAGGCTGAGATTGAGTCAGGAAACAAGTCCCAAGTTCCACTGCGAATGTGCAACCTTGGGCAAGTCCCTGCTGTCCTTCCAGTGAAAGAAGATATTTACGTACTAGATCTCTCCACTCAATGGTTCTATGATTCTATAGACAGCTGCCTTTCTCTCCACTGAACACAGCAGTGCACCTACTTGCTTGTTCAGAGATGAGCTCAGTTTCCTTCCAGAATCCTCCTTGCATTCTCCTTGTCTCCTACAGCACAGGATCTTACGATTGTCTGTTTATTCATTTGTCCAACAAATGTTTATTGAATGCTAAGTAGCAGATACCACTGCCGGCATGGGGAGCAGAGCAAGCAGACAGAAATTCCTCCCCTCGCCAAACCCCAGAGCCCATCACCTCTGAACTGCCAGGAGGTCTTTACTTGGCATCTTACACAGCATTACCTACATTTCATAGCCAAGGTCTTATTTTCTCATATCTTTCCATGAAGAAATGCATGCATAGTAAGCCCAATTAAGTACTATAATACAGCTAGTACAAAGAGTTTACAAGACTTAGTACCACAATGCTACAAAAAAATAGCTGGGCAGGGACCAAAGTCTTCTGGCTTCGGCCTAGCTCACAGTCACCTGCTGAACAGTTTTTGGCCATAATGTGTAATCACAGGAAATATCCACTAAATCCATGCCCATGTGGTTAGTGGTACATCAGAGGCATCTTTGAGCACTTAAAGAAGACCCTGGAAGGGGCCGGTACAACCCAGAAATAGAGCCAAGCATCTGCAGTCCACTGCTATCTGCCACAGAAGCCACGAGCACTCGGAGGACAGAAGACAGCCTGTTCAATCAAGGGGCCGGGATCATTGGATAGTCATACGTCAAAGACTGAAACTGGACCCCCATCCTATGCCACTCACAAAAATGAACTCAAAATGGATTAAAGACTTAAATGTGAGACCTGAAACCACAGAAGTCCTAGAAGAAAACACAGCAAGAAATCTGCATGCCATAGGTCTTGGTGATGTTCTTCTGGACAGGACACCTAAAGCCTAAACAACAAAATTGCAAATAACCCGATGGGGCTATGTAAATGACAAAGCATCTGCACATCACAAGAAGCCATCAATAAAGTAAAAAGACAACCTAGAAAATGGGAAAAAATATTTACAAACCTATATATCGGATAAGGGGTTAGTATCTAGAATATATAAGGAATTCCCACAACTCAATAGCACAGAAAACAAATAACCTAATTTAAAAATTGGCAAAAACCTGAATACATATTTCCCCCAAGAAGACATATGAAAGGCCAAGAGGTGCATGAAAATGTGCTCAGATCCTTAATCATCAGGGAGTGCAAATCGAAACCTTGATATCACCACACACCTGTTAGAATGGCCATTATCACAAAGACAAGAGATAACAAATGCTAGCAAAGGTGTGGAGAAAAGGACCCTGTGCACCGTTGGTGTCACAGTCACTGTGGAAAACAGGATGAAGGATACTCAAAAAATAAAAATAAAACTATCATATTATCTAGCAACACTTGTAGGAATATATCCAAATGAAATGAAAATACTAACTCAAAAAGATATCTGTATCCCCATGTTCATAGCAACACTATTTACGAAGAGCCAATACATGGAAACAACCTAGGTGTCCATCAGTGGAAGGATGGGCAAAAAAGATATGGTATACATACACAATGGAATATTATTCAGCCACGAAAAAGAGGAAGTTCTGCCATTTGTGACAACATGGATGGACCCGAGGGCATTATGCTATGTGAGGTAAGTTAGACAAGAGAAAGGCAGACACTGCATGACCTCACTTACTTGTGGAATCTAAAACAAAAATAAAAAGAGACCCTTGGAAAAGGAGATTAGACTTGTAGTTACTAGAGATGAAGGGTGGGGGAAGGGGGAGCTGAAGGAAGGTGGTCAAAAGGTACAGACTTCCAGATGGGAGACAAGTGAGCACTCGGGAAGCAACGACCACAGTTAGCATTGCCGTGTGACATAAAGGGAGGTTGGTAAGCAACTACGTCCTAAGAGTGCGCAGCACCAGGAGAATTTATTTTTCCTTTGTTTCTTTCTTTTCTTTTTATTGCCTCTAACCTGAGAAGATGGACATTAGCTGAACTATTGTGATCACTTCACAATATGTGTAAATCAGACCCTCATGCTGTGTGCCTTAAACTTATGATGATGTATGCCAATTATTTTTCAATAAAACTAGAAAAAAATGAGGGGCACCTGGGTGGCTCAGTCGGTTAAGTGTCTGACTCTTGATTTTGGCTCAGGTCATGAGCTCACAGTTCATGAGATCAAGCCCTGCACTGGGCTCTGCACTGACAGTGTGGAACCTGCTTGGGATTCTCTCACGCCCTCTCCCTCTGCCCCTCCCTCACTTGTGATCTCTCTCTCTATCTCTCGGTCTCTTTCTCTCTCTCTCTCAAAAATTAATTAATTAATTAAGCATTTTAAAACACTAGAAAAAATTTAAAAATAAAGGTGAGAAAGAAAGGCTCTGGGAGTTACCTTGGGCTGACATGCATCGTGATAAAATGCCACGCGTCAGACGGAGAGACAGATGGAGCCGTCGCGTTCCTAGACACTGAGCGCCAAGTGTACGTGGGACTGGTCAGAAGCATCATCACTACTTGTACCTTAAAGTCACAAGGTCAACTGTCACACTCTCCAGGCAGCAGATTCACCTCCGCCTTACCCGGGAGGCTTCCAAATCCAAGCAGAAAGAGAGAAAGAGCTACGTGAGTTTCCGTGACTGAGAAAGACGACTGTGACTCTGCAAGACGGCCAGTGCTCCTGGGGCGGACTGTGCAGGGCTGGGGCCCTGCCGTGTAGCTCGAACGGTCCAGTCGTCAGTGCTCTTCCCAGGGGTCTGCCGGTCACCCCTGCTTCCCTATCTGTCCTCTGTCTGTGCGTATTTCCACGCCAATTCTGTGCTCAATTCAGAATCAAATAGTCCGATTTTTCTAAATCATGTTTCTATGTACAACTAATTATTCATGTGTTCTGGACCTGTTTTGAAGAAAGAGTTTTTGATTTTAGGGGGGGAAAAGGCTAAATAGGGGGAAGGGTGGTGAGGATCAAGGCAGAGCGGCTCCAATGCCTGACCTTCCTGCGCGGTGGCTCTTCCCCCCACAGGTCTGGGAAGAGTTGTGAATTCCCCAGGTCTGAGGAGAATCACAGAAAACCTGAGCCCCTCGGGTCTGAGATGCCTAACACATCATTTCTGCCCGCGGCTCAGCATTCGGAATTTCAGGGAACCTAGAGGGACGTCTGAGCCAGGACCTGGTGCTGGGGAACATTCACGGCGCAGAATTTAAGAGACCTCAGCACGATGATGTGCTGCTTTCTCCTTTGCCTCCAAACACGGCCAACCTCTGGTGTGTTTCTGAAGGACGGGGATGGCTTCAAAGAGCCCCCAGTCCTGCCACAAACACAGTGAATGATGTGCGAGTTTGAATTCCTACCACCTGGATGCTCTAAAAGGTTCCAAATTATGGATTTGTTTTTCTTCTTTCTCTTGGTCTATGTGTCTATAAAATGAGCCTTTTAATCCAGCAAAGCTTGTCACATTTTCAATTTCTGTGCTAAGTAAAACAACAAAAAGTAAATTAGTGTTGCATATGTAATGGCCATTAGAAAAAAAGTCTGAAGGAAATTCTATTAAGCCCACTGCCTGCTTACCTCGTTCTTAACACGGGTACGACTGTTTCTGAAGCAAAGCCTTACATTTTCTCTAACAAAGGTTTGACGTTCACTAAAATGTCAGCTAAAGTTGCCAATAAATATTCACGGCTGGTGACTGGGCAGGGAGGGAAGGTTTAGTTACCCACGTTTTCATTAGTAAACATGCTGGAGAAAAAAATGGTTTAGTACTTAAAAACAAAAGTCACGATGGCTGCCCAGAACTATTTGTGCTCAGGGGTGGGTGAAAAAAAAGAAAACAAAAAACAAAAAAGAGAGAGAGGAAAAGAAAGAAAAAAAGTGAGTAATAGCAAGGAAGATATTTAAGGAAAGCAATGATTGAACTTTAAAAAAATACTGCCGACTCAAAATGCTGGCGGCAGGCTGACTGCTATTTTAACCAAAGCCGCTGATTTCTGAGAGGTCTTCTGCTTTTCCATATTTACGTCTTGCAAATGTTGGGCGTTATGGCGCTGAAATAGGTGTGGCTGACTTTGAAATTCAAGCTCACGGCGTCTGTGGTCCATGAACCCGTCCCGATAGGGCTGGCTAGTCAGAAGCAAAACTGGCTAGTTATGAAACTACCATAGTATATGCTTTATCTGCACCGCATTTAAAGGATTTACCTATCTATCCCGCTGCAGACTCACTCATTGAGTAAGAGCCAACAGCATATGATTGTGTTAATTAATCTGCTATTGTGAGTAAAGGAACAGCTGCAGTGGTCTCGTGGATGCGTTGTCAAAAGAAAACAATGTAATGTTAAGCCTCTGACTGCATATTCTGTTACAAAGAAGGTTTACGAGAAGTTAAATTCATAAATCACAGATCATTTTTATAATAATAATAAATAATATCTGACCTTTAAAAGGAAGGTTTGAGTGTTCTTAATTTCGGCTTGAATTATGTTCTGATATATGATACCTAAGCTTTAACCCAATTCTTTGTTTTGAAAACAAACATTCCCCAGAAATGATGGGAAGGGGAAGGAGCTATAGAAATGACCTCTGACTGTACGAGGTACATGCCATTGTGGTTCTAACAAAGATCAGAGCCC
Source organism: Suricata suricatta (assembly GCF_006229205.1). NCBI lineage: Eukaryota > Metazoa > Chordata > Mammalia > Carnivora > Herpestidae > Suricata > Suricata suricatta. The sequence continues at coordinate 37,387,417 of NC_043715.1, read as the reverse complement.
GAAATATCAAGTTAAAAGAAAAACTTGTTGGCACGCGTCCAATGTCTCATATAATAAAAACGCAATTTCTAATACTATGCAGAAATGGAGAGAAAGGGGACATTCATTATGGGAAACACACATATTATTTACATGGGCTTTATCTTTCTTTATGCAGATAAGGCACAGAGAGCACTTTCTGTCTAATTAATATTCTGTGCCCCTCTATGATCCAACCTTCCCACCCCCATCCTCTCCCAAAATACAACCAAGACTCTGTGCCCACCCCGTGTACATACAGCCAGTCAGCGAGAAGGCGAGGGAAGGTACACTTAGACAAAGGGAAATAAAACCTGGTGTTCTGGCGCTTAATCCAGGGCAATAAACTGTGGCAAAAGTCGGGAGGAAAACACAAGACTGATCAAGGAATATAAAGTTGAACTATGGCGAATGGGATTTGGTAAAGAAGAATGTCTTGTATATCTTTGAAGAGCACTCATTTGAAAAAAAAATGCCGGGCTCCCCCAACAGACCCCGGGAGAGGAGTCCATGCACTTGACCTAAGTGGTGCATGCCTACTCTGGGCAGTAGGGGACATGGGATGCTGACCTTGTGCTTTCTAGTACCTATTATTTCAAGAGTTTTCAGTGCATGGGCCTCAACATTACTGTTTCAGTCCCCTGCCCCCAACCCTTTTTAAATGAAAAAGCCATTTGAGAGGGAAACACAGGGTTCGATGGGGATGCTGGGAATCACAGGGCAGGAGACACGGATAGAGCGGGTTTGATCCGTGCATCCCTTCCCTTTGTTTAGGGAGCTCACAACAAAAGAAAGCTATTTTTAGCTATGGATTGGCATTGTATTACCAGGTACGTGCATCGACCTGATAAAGAGAGGGACTCTGGAGTCCCCGCCCCCAGCCAACATGGTGGTGTCATCTGCAGCAAAAGCCCATGTGTCCCAGGAAGGCCAACTTGGAAGAACAATCTTAACCCAGAAAAATTTCCTAAGCAGGAGATGGAAGGCCTCTGGCTTACTGTGCTCACCTGGATGCTGCTGAAGGAACCATACCCCCAGAGAGCTGCTCTTTCTGAATGTTGCTTCTCCTGGACGCCATTTTAAAGGGGTTTATGGGGAGGAAAATGATCATGGAGTGGTAATTATACAAAATACCCTGCCCCTTGAGTCAGGACACAACTGACCATTTATTCTCAGGAAGACAGGCATCATGGCTGTTCCCCACATCGACTGAGGCTCCCTGAAATGCCCTGGAAGACGCTTAAAGAGTCCAATGCTCTTCCGCTTGGATTTTTCATATTTACCCTGCCCCTGCACCCAGGCCCCCACCCAGTCCCCCATGTCCCCAGAGCCCACTCGCTCCTGCACCCTGCTAACACGCCCAGCCGGGGCTTTGCCCGATAGGCAGATGGCCCGTTAGTCACCGTGCTGGGGCGCCTAGCAAACAAAGTCTTCATTATTACCAACTTTTACATTTTTTTCTTCCAAATCCAAATTTTTCACTTTAAAATTTAAAAGCTCTTTTTTCTTTTCTTATACCAAAATAAAAAACTTTTCAGTGGGCAATCCGGAATACTTGACATTCCCCAGTATTGTACCCTAGCAAAAGACACCATCAACTTGGGGAGCCTTAGGACATACTTAGGAGAGAGTGGCCTTTGGATAACAATAGTGCCTTATTTCTGCTTCCAGGAAGAGTATGTGGGAGAAGAAAGAAAATGCCCGTCACTGGCCAGCGCAGAAGTTTCTTTAAGTGAGTAACGTTATCTACATGGAAAGGGGGAGCCCATGGTGACCCCATAAAGAGCCCACGAAAGAATAGTTTTGAAACCAGGGGTCAGGTTCTGTTTCCACCATGGTCAGCAAAGGGATGTGACCACCATTTTCTCATCTGTAAAATGGAAATCTAAGCATGATACATAGAGAGCTCCTTCCCAGGGGTGGAAAGGGTCTGTGAACAGTAAAATGCTAATTTTGAATACTTACGAGTCTTTTGCCCTGATTGGAAAAAAAAGTTGCCTACTAGGAGTGGCTTCCTAGCACAGGAGTGGTCCCCCGACTCTACGGGTTCTCAAAAAAGGATGAAAAGGGAGACTGTGTTTACTCAGTAGCAAAACTATGTGCTGGTCTAAGGAGTGGTCAACTTGGCTAAAAAAAAAAAGTCGGGGCGCCTGGGTGGCTCAGGTTGAGCGTCCGACTTCGGCTCAGGTCATGATCTCACGGTTTGTGGGTTCGAATCCTGTGTCGGGCTCTATGCTTACAGCTAGCTCAGAGCCCGGAGCCTATCTTCAGATTCTGTATCTCCCTCTCTCTCTGACCCCCCTCCCCGCTTGTGCTGTCTCTCTCTGTCTCTCAAAACTAAATAAAAAACATTAAAACAAAATTTTTTTAATTAAAAAAAAAAAAGTCAGCGATGGCTTCTATCCTCCAAAACCCAGCGTTTTCCTTGCTGGTTCCCACTCACTGGAGCAAACGGAGAGCAGTGCAAACCTTCAAATTCATGTCAAATACACGTGAGGTGCACAAGCAGCTGTCAGCATAGACGGCTGGTTCTCAGCACCTGTTGGCTCTGTCGCACAGCCTGCAGAACGGGTGGCAGCAGTGTACGTCACAAGGACCCTCAGGCCATTTGGATTTTACTTTCCTTCTTTCGCCTCTTAAATAAGCTTCCACGTTTTATTTATAAAAGTGTTCCATACTTGTAGGAGATTTGGAAAATGGAGAAAGGTATCAATAAAAGAAACTGAAAAACATGTTTAATTCTACCCCCTCACGATGACTCTAATACTTTTATATTCTTGCCAATCATATGCATTTAACTGTGATTAACATACAAATTCAAACAAAACCAAAATGGAGGTTGTGCTTAGTTTCTCATCCCATTTTAGTCCTTAAAAATAAAATTCTGAGGGGCATCTGGGTGGCTCAGTCAGTTGAGCATCTGACTCTTGGTTTTAGCTCAGGTTATGATCTCAGGGTTCATGAGTTTGAACCCCACATCAGGATATGTGCTGGCGTCACAGAGCCTGCTTGGGATTCTGTGTCTCCCTCTCTCTCTGCCCTTCCCTGCTCATTCTCTCTCTCTCTCTCTCTCTCTCTCTCTCCCTCTCTCAAAAATAACTAAACATTAAAAAATAATAATATTCCAAGTATGGCTTGAAGTTACGTTCTTGAACATGGGATTTTTGATGGCTACGGAACATCATATTCCATGACAGCCCTTCCTTCAGGTTTCGGTGTTTTGCTTTAACCTCTCTGCCTAACTGAGCCTTATCCCCTGAGACGAGGGCCTCTCGCTCCTTAAGGTTTAGAGGGCAATATCGCTGCCCCATCGCTCATGAGCCCAAGGCTCCAAACCAGAACTTGAAGTGAGGGCCGACAATCTGAGACGGCCCCTGGCCGCGTCCTGACTTTCCATGATCTATCTGTCAAGAAACCTCAGTTAGCAGCCTCAGCACTTAATGAGGCTCTAATGCTGCGGGAACTGGAAGTAATGTATAAAAGGAAGAACAACAATAATTCAACATAAGCTGAATTTAAGAGTCCTATAAAAGCATAAGCCAATCTCTGACAAAAAGGAGACATCTTGCTAAAAACCGCATTAGCAGCGAACACCAGCGCTGGCCACTTATCTCCTCCAAGGGGAGCAGAGAGTAGGGGCGGCGGTCCGGCTCTCTGCAGCCCAGCGCAGCCCTCAGCTCCGGGGCCAGCAGAACACCCCACAACTGCCCTCCACCCACCCTGCCTTCTTGCTTTCAGAGACGGGGTGTCTCAAGAACATGTCTGTGTGATTCAACACTGGGAAGAGTCTATTGAGACGCTCAGATTTTTAAAAACTAGCTGAACAGTTTTTCCTTTTTAAAATTTTTAAAATTTTGGGAGCCTGGGTGGCTCAGTCGGTTAAGCATCTGACTTCGGCTCAGGTCATGATCTCAAGGTCCATGAGTTCGAGCCCCACGCCGGGCTCTGTGCTGACAGCTAGCTCTGAGCCTGGAGCCTCTTTCAGATTCTTCTGTGTCTCCCTCTCTCTCTGCCCTTCCCCCACTTGCTTTCTCTCTCTCTCTCTCTCTCTCTCAAAAATAAATAAATGTGAAAAGAAAATTTAAAAAATAATAAAAGTAATCTTATTTTAAAAAAATAAATAAAATAAAAAACTTTAAATTAATAAGAAGATCTGCTCCTGGTGGAATGAAAGAGATCACATCTCATCAGTAATGGACAAAGGGAGAAGAAGAAAACACATCTCCAAATTCCAGGGGCACATCAGGAATTAATTCAAGAAGAGCTCCACAAAAGCAGCCGGATGATTGAGCGCTTCTCAAAGCTGGGCTTCGGGGAGTCCAGCCACCCCCCAGTACGCGCCAGGGCAGCAGGCCACTGCCACACCTCCACAGGCCACTAAGGTCGTCCAGTGCAGGATTAAAGGACAAAGGAGACATGCTGATGAGCGTTACGCAGACAGATCTAACTGGGTCCGAGCTGGTCTGTGTGTTAGAAGACCAGGCAGGTGTGCTGACAGTCACCCAGACTGGGAGCGAATCTATAAACAGACGTCAGTCTCAGACCAGATTCCGTGGCAGACCGACAAGCGAAGCCACAGGAAACGGCTACCTGTGAGATGCCGGGGCTCTCGACACAAGCCCTAACTGCTCTGGGGAGTATTTCTGGAGCGGGTTGCATCCTGATATTTTAAGCTGAGAGTTTTATTGCTGCTGAAACCATACAGTTGAAAAGGAAATTGAACAGCCTTCTCTCTAAATCATCTGATTTATAGAAATTGAAATTGATTCATATAATTGGAGACCACTAATTATAGGAGTTGAAGAAGAAAGATTGTATGCCAAAGTTCTAATTGCTCAACTATCAGAGTTAGTCAAGATTTGTTTCAGGGAACGGGGAAAATTGTCATTTTCCATGGAAATCCAGGGTATGTGGTCCTTAGGCCGGTTTACTACGACTGCCTCTTTGCTCCTCACGTAAGGTTTCCTAAGAACCAAACAGTAAGTTCGACCTTCCTAAGATGTGCCAGCGGGTTGATTTTTCTAATTCCTTGTTTTCTTTATTGTTATGGAAACAATGCTACACGATAGAAAATACAGGAGAGGCAAAGCAAGGATGCCCCACAATGTCACGTGTGCAGGAATTACTTTAGCGTGTCTCCTTCCCTCTCTTCCGTACACGTCTTTTCATGTGGCCATGCTCACGGTCCACTTTCGGTTGTGCTTCTTTCTTTTGTTCTTGTGCACAGTCCTGAAAACCATCATCTTAATTGACTGCACAACTGTCCATCAAGGAGACCTGGTTCCATGGAAAACCCCAGCGCCATACATTCAGCTCAACCCCCGTCTTAATTTTTGACATCTTAAATGATGCTATAATGAACATTTCACGCATATAGCCTTTTTCATACTTTGGATAAATTCCCTAAAATAGATTCTCAGAAGTAGAATTACTGGGTCAACGAGTCTAACGTGTTATTAGTCTTGATAGGTATTGACAAATTGTCTTCTGTGGGGACGTCAGCCATTTAGAATGCCACCAGCATTATTGTGAGTCCTGGCTCTCTGTCTCCTCGGCAGCCGGCGGATTTAGTTTTTAATATTTGTTACAATTTAATAGGCCAAAAATGGTCACTGGATTCTTGATTCAAGTTCGCAATTTTTGAATACTACAGCGGCTCATCTGTGTTCCCTGTATTTAGCAGTTTCAGTGCCTCTTAGGCGAATTATTGGCACTTGCCCTTGAGCTGAGCCAAGGAAATATTTGTGGAGCACCGGGACCAAGTAGACCAAAACCAGATAAGTGATTACAGAAAATACATGCGCCACATGTAGCCCGAGAGCCCCTCTCCCCTTCCCGGTGAGTCAGTGTGATTCAAGCCACCACAAAACGAGAGCGCTCCTTTACTGGCTGCGTCCTCTCCCGCCCCTGCCTCTGAGCCCCTCTCCTCTCCTGCTATGGGTTCTCCACGCTGGCAGTGTGAGAAAAGTGGGCTTGTAACATCTTCCTCTGAAATTTGATTTTGCTAATGAAGTAGACCAAATTAAGAAAAAAACCTGAGAAAGTGACATTAATTTGGAACAACTAAACAAAACCAACAATAGTTTGATTTTCCACTCTACAAACCTTATAGCACTTTACAAACAAAGTAATTAATCCTGATAACAAAGAAGAGATATGCCCCCCCCCTTTCCTGAGTCCCAGAAAAATTAAGAGCCATTACACTGAGTTTGAGTCTTTGCTAATGGGACCAAGAGAAGACAGGTGGAAGGAAGGAAGGGAGGGAGGGAGGGAAGGGAAAATAAAAGTCCACTACTAGCTCAAGAGAACCAAGCAAGGAGTGCATGTGTCCTGCACGGATGTAAGCTTTCAGAAAGCTACAGGACATCTTGAATAGACAAACCTATAGGGACAGAAAAGAGATCAGTCGTTTCCTAGGGCTACAAGTGACCAGGGGATTTGAGCTAATAGTGAAAGGGTACAGGACTTCTTTCTGAGGTGATGAAAATGTTCTAAAATTGATTGTGTGGAGGGTTCATAATTCTGTGAACATAATGAAAACCACTGACTTGCACACTTTGCACGGGTGCCTTGTATGGTTTGTGGGTGATATCTCAATAAAGCTGCTACAGAAAAAGAAAGTAGCTAGAAGCTTGGAGGAATCCATGTAATGAGAGAGAAGTGCAGGAGCAAATCACTGTTATCCCAGAGAAAAGAAAAAAGATGGGGGAAAACAGTTACTTGATATATTAAAGAAGTAAAAAAGAGAACTATACAGCTGAATATGGATTTCTGGAACATTCATTCATTCAGCAACAGAGTGTATGACGTGTTTCCTGGGGGTGATCGGGAGTTTGGGGGGAGTGAAGAACAGTTGTGATCTGGCCTCTGCACTGGTGGATGGATAGGCTGGGTGCCACAGAAAGCAACTCGGGCGTGCCCCCTGGCCCCACGTGATGGTGGCTTCCTGAGGAGTCTTCAGAGGGAGGCAGGGTTAGCCAGGCAAAGACATGGGCACTGACATTCCAGGCAGAGGGAGCGGAACATGCCAAGACCTCAAGGGGTGAATGAATACAGGGCTGGGAGACTGCAGAAGTCAGCCCCATCATCACCCCAAGTGTGTGGGGATGAAGGGATGTAGTGGTAGAGACAGACAAGTGCAGGATCCCAAAGGAGTCTAGTCAGCCTGTGGCCTTTTTGTGGAGGGCAGTGGGAAACCACTGAGTTGTTTTAGGCAGAGCGGCAAGTGGCATGTTCAGATTTCTGGGGGGTTGCAGAACACTGGTTTGAACAAGAGTAGGCTCCAGGGATGCAGGCTGTGTTTAAGAGGAAATTCCACAGGGATGTGAAATGAGCGCTTGCTGTGGGGACCATGGGGTTCATTAAGAGGCAGAGAGAAAGGCCCCCATGGGAGTTTGAGAGGGAACCACCGGGCTGCTTCCCAGGCTTCTGGGTGGCTAATGGGTGGTGTGGGGTTCTGTTCTTAGGCATAGCCAGGGAACATGGGAGGAGCAACCCATCTAAAGGCAAGGGGGTTGGGATCTGCTGAGTGGAAGGCGCAGTGGGAAGTATGGTCCTGTCTGGAAACGCTAGAGCAGGACCCAAGTGGGCCCCTGACACATTAACCGAGTGGGGGTGTGCAGACCCATGTCCTCCCAAGGCCAGCCGACCTCGCCCAGGGAAACCAGCCTGCTCCATGAGCTGACATCCTGGTGACCCCAAAGCATAAAAGATACAACTCAGAGAAGGGAGTGTGGAAGCACAGAGATGCATACACGGAAGGGGACTGTCAACAAGGCCACTGGTTTACAAGAGCTGGGCAGAGTACAGAACACAAACTAAAACCTCGTGGTTAAGGCAGGGCTAACATCTGGAGAGATGGGAAACAGAAGGTAGGCTACCCCAATGGCCAGGACTTCTCTACCCCAGAGGAATGGACCAGTACAGAAGGTGAAGGAATAGTCTATAGACAGCCCACTTCACGGGCTCCTGTATGCTCGAGGGCAAAGCCTACAGAATTGGGTAATGATGAGCCCAAGGAGGGAGGCACAGAAATGTTACTGTGGGCTTGCTAAAGGCCACCTAGACAGATGAGGGAGATCAATGGTGTGCTCTGGATACAAAACGCCCAGTTCCACCAGTCAAGAGTCTGCGGACCAGACTGATAGGGCCTTTCACTGTCTGACCATCCATTAGGCCTATCAGCTGGCTAAAAAGCCAGGCATCAGCCCTTATGATTATTACTGCTGCCTTCATTCATGCGACGAGGTCTTGACCTGTCTTGATGATAACTTCGCTTTCCAGACCAGAGAGAAGAAGAGATTTTTTTTTTAAACTCTAGATTTAATTCTAACTGATGACGAGCTACTTAAAGCAGAAAACACTAGAATCTTGGACAACTACAACTGTTTGGTCTTAGTGTTCCCAATTCCCTGGGTGGGACAGGCTGCACAGAACAGAGGCAAGGTGGTGGGGAAGGTCAAGAGCACAAAGGTGGAGTAAGGCAGAGAGGGATTCACAGTCAGGCCCAGGACTTCCTGTGTGACGCTGGGAAAGTTACTTAACATCTCTAAACTCAGAGCCCAATTTATCCCTAGAGGATAAAATCAGTACCTATCTCATAAAGTTTTTATGAAGCTTAAATCCATTTAGCAAGTACGGCCTGGCATTCGTCAAAAAATCAATAAATGTTTGTAATTCATCATTAACCAATGTGCATCCTAAATTTTAGGATGCCAAGGTTCAAAACACTTGAAGTGAAGAGAGGCAGGAATCCTGGGCATGAAAGTCTAGGCAAGCAAGTCGAAGATGCTCTCAACAATGCAATGCTGTCTGTGAAGCCAGAAGATCCAAGTGAGGGAGAAGGCAGTGCCCCAAGATGCCAGTGTGCTAAAGATAGATTTGAAAAGAACATAGTGGGTCTCCAACATATACATGCAAGTACACACACAAACACATGTACATGTGTTTACACACATGCATGTAAACATACACATGTATTTGCACATGCACATACACATCTCTGTTTTTCAAGTAAGCCACTGTTGATTGATGATCTAGAAAAAAATAGGAGAAAAGAAAGGAACATGTCACTAGAGAGTCAGACATAAGTGGCTAGGACTTGGAATGACCTTATCTTTAGCAAAGGCTAAGGGAATCAAAATATTATTAAAGACAGCAAAAAAAAAAAAAAAAGCATCCTTTTAAAAGTTCAATTCAACTGTTGTTTAACATAGTGCTGGAAGTCCTAACATAGCAATCAGACAACAAAAGGAAATAAAAGACACCAGAATCGGCAAAGATGAAGTCAAACTTTCACTTTTCACAGATGACATGATACTCTACATGGAAAACCTGACCAACTTCACCAGAAGCCTTCTAGAACTGATCCATGAATTCAGCAAACTGGCAAAGTACAAAATCAACCTTACAGAAATCAGTTGCATTTTTATACACCAATAATGAAGAAACAGAAAGAGAAATCAAGAAACTGATCCCATTCACAATTGCACAAAAACTGTAAAATACCTAGGAGTAAACCTAACCAAAGATGTAAAAGACCTGTATGATGAAAACTATAGAAAACTTATGAAAGAAATTGAAAAAAAACACAAAGAAATGGAAAAACATTCCATGCTCATGGATCAGAAGAATAAACATTGTGAAAATGTCATTATTACCCAAAGCAATCGACACATCAATGCAATCCCAGTCTAAATTGCACCAGCATTCTTCTTAAAGCTAGAACAAACTATCCTAACATTTGTGTGGAACCACAAAAGAATCCGAATAGCCAAAGTAATGTTGAAGAAGAAAACCAAAATGGGAAGCATCACAATCCCAGACTTTAGCCTCTACTACAAAGCTGTCATCATCAAGGCAGTACGGTATTGGCACAAAAACACATAGACCAATGGAATGGAATAGAGAACCCAGAACTGGATGCACAAATGTGTGGCCAATTAATCTTTGACAAAGCAGGAAAGAATATCCAGTGGAAAAAAGCCTCTTTAACACGTGGTGCTGGGAGAGCTGGACAGCAACATGCAGACGACTAAAATTGGACCACTGTCATACACCATACACAAAAATAAACTCAAAATGGATGAAAGACCTCAATGTGAGACAGGAAACCATCAAAACCCTAGAGGAGAAAGCAGGAAACAGCCTCCTTGACCTCAACCGCAGCAATTTCCTACTCAACACATCCCTAGAGGCAAGGGAAACAAGAGCAAAAATGAACTATTGGGACCTCATCAAGATAAAAAGCTTCTGCACTGCAAAGGAAACAATCAAGAAAACTAACAGGCAACCAACAGATTGGGAAAAGATAGTTGGAAATGACATATCAGATAAAGAGCTAGTATCCAAAATCTACAAGGAACTCACCAAACTCCACACCCAAAAAATGAATAATCCAGTGAAGAAATGGGCAGAAGACATGAATAGACACTTCTCCAAAGAGGACATCCAGATGGCTAACAGACACATGAAGCGATGCTCAGCATCACTCATCATCAGGGAAACACAAATCAAAACCACAGTGAGATACCACCTCATGCCAGTCAGAGTGGCTAAAATGAACAATTCAGGAGACTATAGATGCTGGCGAAAATGTGGAGAAACAAGCACCCTCCTACACTGTTGGTGGGAATGTAAACTGGTGCAGCCGCGCTGGAAAACAGTGTGGAGGTTCCTCAAAAAACTATCAACAGAACTCCCCTATGACCCAGGAATAGCACTGCTAGGGATTTACCCAAGGGATACAGAAGTGCTGATGCATAGGAGCACATGTACCCCAGTGTTCATAGTGGCACTTTCAACAATAGCCAAATCATGGAAAGAGCCTAAATGTCCATCACCTGATGAGTGGATCAAGAAGATATGGTTTATATATACAATGGAGTACTACATGGCAATGAGAAAGAATAATTTGGCCATTCGTAGCAATGTGGATGGACCTCAAGGGTGTCAGGCTAAATGAAATAAGTCAGGCAGAGAAAAACAGACACCATATGTTTTCACTCATAGGTCTAACAGGAGAAACTTAACAGAGGACCATGGGGAGAGGAAGGGGGGAAAAAGAGTTAGGGAGAGGGAGGGAGGCAACTCATGAGAGACTTTTGAGTACTGAGAACAAACTGAGGGCTGAAGGAGGGGGGGAGGGGGATGATGGGCATGGAGGAGGGCACTTGTGGGGAAGAGCACTCGATGTTATATGGAAACCAACTTGACTATAAACTTAAAAAAAAAGAAAAGGAAAAAAATAAAATACATAAAATTTAAGGATCACACACACACACACACACACACACACACACACACACACACAAGTTCAATTCAGCAGGAAAGAGACACAGAGGAAGGAAGTCCAGGTCCATTGTGAGAGGCAATGACACCAAGTCAGAGAATCAAGAAGTTGCTGGTCTTTTCTGTGTACAGAAGAAACAGCTGCCGACCAGTGATCCGCATTTCCTTTCATGGCATGGAATGGTTGCCAGAAGTGGATTCCCAGGCTCACCCACATCTAGCTGGGGCCATGTGACTAGTCCTGGCCAATGGGACTTGCCCAAAGTGCCATGTAACTAGTCTTGGCCAATGGGACTTGGACCAAGTGTCATGTGACTAGAACTGGCCAATGGGACTTGGACAAAGTGGCACATGATTAGTCCTGCCCAATGGGACTTACACAAAGTGAAGCGCCACATTTGCAGGTGTACCCGTAAATTCCCTGCTGTCCCCCTCCTCCCTTTCCTGATATTTGATTCCAATGCCGTCCTTGACCTTGGGAACTACCTTTTGAAAATGATGGAGAGTCCACTGCCCTGGTCCCTAATTGAAAGCATCTCATGTCCTACATTGACTGAATTTTCTGTGATAGAGGAAAATAAGTATGCTGCTGAGTAGTGACACTACAATTTTAGGGTACATCTACAACTGCAGTCACTGTTATCCTAAATAATAATAGGGTCTAAAAGCCCAGAGCAGCAATATAGGGCAGTGGAAAAGGCAGGGCTGTGCCTTAGCCCTGAGAAAGACCTTCAGGTTCAGTCAGTGATAAGCACTCCCAGCGGGAAGCAAAGAAGCAATGACCCCCAGACAAGCAAATACTCTGAAACCCAGGACCAAAAAGAAGAGGAGCTGTCTTAGAGCAGACCACGCCCACAGGTCACATGATTAACCATGGGGATCAGAAGGCAAGGAATAAGACAGACAAGCCGCAAAACAACACAATTTTTGTCTCCTGGCCCTGGGCTAGTGAGGGTCTCAGAGACACCAGGACCATGTGCCTACACATTGAGAGCAGCGTTCAGGGCAATAAAAGGGGGCTGGGTGGGGGCGACTGGGTGGCTCAGTCGGTTAAGCGGCTGACTTCCACTCAGGTCCTGATCTCACAGTTTGTGAGTTCAAGCCCCGATTCCGGCTCTGTGCTGACAGCTCAGAGTTTGGCGCCTGCTTTGCACTCTGTGTCTCTGTCTCTCTCTGACCCTCCCCTACTCACACTCTGAGTCTCTCTCTCTCAAAAATAAATAAACACTAAAAAAAGTTTTTAAAGGGGGCTGGGTGGAGGCAGAAGGAAGAGCAGTGGGGGGCTGGGGAGGGAGAGAGAACATTTACTGAGTGCCGTTCTGGGCTACATTCTCTGCCTTACAGGAGAACAACAGCCATTTCTCACAATAGTCACGGGAGGTACGTGCTGTCGCTCCCCAGTCCTCGGTGAGGAAACCGAGGCTCCTGTCGAGTCTGCATGCACAGTTCGGATCCAGACCAAGCCTGCCCACTCCGAGCCCTGAGGACAGCAGTACTTCTGTATTCAAAGCACTTTCTACACGGGAGCTCACCAGGCACAGCAGCCCCCTGATGGGGTGGAGGGTGGCTCACCCGGAGGTGTGCAAGCAGAGGCGGAATCCCGGTAAACTGTAGACCCTCCCAACCTTGAAACCTCTGCTCAGAGAACACAGGAAGTTTAGATTAAATCAGCCAAAATGACTTCATAGCATACATTTCTTAACATCTGATTCTCAGGGTCAAGCATAATACTTTCTCCTGGAAAAAAAAAAAAAGAAAACCACCCAAGGATTATCCACAACAACAACTTTTTTGGACGTGATCAATCAGCACCCTGACCCGCACACGCTGACCTCTGCCCTTCAGCCCCCCTGAGGGCGTCAAGGCCTGGAGGAGGGGCACAAACAAGATGCATGCTGGGAAGCTGCACGGTGCTTTAAGAAAAAAATTAATAAAGCGTTGCTGGTGTTCTTCGGTGCTAGGAAAAGTACACAGATTTTTATTTCTACAGAGTAAGGAAACTCTATCCCCTGACCTAAGTGTTTTATAACAACAGAGGCTCCCCTGAGAGGAGGAGAAAGAATCATCTTTTCCTTTTATTCCAGACGGTGATGACTACCATGGAGCAGGAGGGGGAGATTTCCACTTCACTTAAGTCCTCAGATTCATCAGCGAAACTCAAGAGTTTGCAGCCCGCGTGCCAGCCTGGCCGGCCTGGTGCTCGCCAAAGCGAGAAAGAGGATCCCGTTTCTGGGGGCCAGGGACCCGGTGGCAGGGTCTGAGAGCCCCAGGACCGGGCACGCCACGCAATGCACCGGGTTGTCTAAAAAGTCTCAGGAACCAACCACTGCTGGAAACCCCTGCTTCCTTCAAGTCGTAAAGGAGAAAAATTCTACTAAAGGGAGATGCATTTGAAAGGCAGCCAAAGCATCTTTTTCTGATGCCTTGGGAGGTTGCTGTTTTATCAAATGCATGTATGTCCTATCACTTTGCGGAAAGTCGTTCAACACACTTGTTCTGTCAATACTTGTTGGATCATGAAAGAATATATGCTATTCTTATATCACGAAGTGCTCTAGGCAGTGGATTTCCCAGGTGGATGAGAGAGACTCCATATTCTAGGGGGTGGGACAGGTAAGATGCTGGCAAAACACGAATGAGACTATTCCAGATCATTATCTACATAAGTGGGATGGGATAGTTAGGGACGGATGGAGTGTAGGCCACCATGAAGCTTTGACTTTGGATGGGTGGTCAGGGAAAAGCAAAAAAGAATGGCACTTTATGCACAGACCATGCAAAGACCCTGGGGCAGGTCCATATTCTCCAGTATAGTTGGAGAGTAACAGATGAGAGAAGAAACACAGGCCCGAGGCCCGAGAGGCAGACAAGGCAAATGAAGAAGCTGGCAATATTGTAGGAAGCTGCTAGAGGCTTTTAGACATCATTCCCTTCTCCCTGGGGGTGGAAGGAGCCATCAAGAGAACAGAGGTCCAAGTGGTCTGTCCCCCATTCCCACCGGTCTCCTGTCTCCAGCCACGGGTGTAGGGAGCCACAGAGGGAGTCAGTATTCCTATTTCTCTTTATTTTTAAAGTCAAACCAATAGAATAACCTCAAAAAAGGTGCGTTATTCTCTGTTAAGCAATATTCCTTCATGAACAATCAATGTTGAACAGTCTGACATTTATCACTGCCCATCAGAGGCTGATTCTCATTGAATTGTATGCAGTGTGTGTCCACAACTCAGCAACGTTTTCCTGCTTAGTAAATCCATGTGTGCCAGTAACAGACAAATTGAATTACCTACAATTGTCTACCTACTTTTTAAAAAATTCTTAACTGGAGGACCAGGACCCCCTAAACCCTATTTTCCTCATCCCAAATGCCAGGATGCTAATGAGCAGGGGGCATAGGAGCAGCACAGCTGTGGAGGAGACGGCGCGAACAGCTCACACAGACTTCCTGCAGGGGCTCCTCTGGAACCAGAGGAGGAAGACCATTGCCTCAGGAGGGAGAAGGCAAGAGAAGCCTCCCCCCACTTCTGGCCCTGGGGAGCGGGAATCCGAGGACACCAGGGCCCAAGCTCTTCCCTCACCCCCGGAGAAGTTCCCAGGAGCTCACGGAAGCCTTACAGGCTGTCTGTAGTGACCCAGGAAGCATTCTCCCTGTCCTCACGGGCTGCAAACTCAGAATAAAACTACAAAATGCACTCGACTACAAAGTGGCAAATTCCTAGGAGATTTTCCGAAGAGGAAGCAGACAGTTTGGGGAGCGGACACAGACAGCTCCAGTGCTAAGATATGGGCAGGATTTGAACATGGCCAGATGGGGAGAAGGCATTCCAGGTGGGGGGAGAACCCCTTCGTAAGCACAGCCACGTGCTGGACCATTCCAGAGGCCCAGGTGGGGACTGGCCTGACCGAAGCTCGGGGACAAGGTGAGGAGGGCTGGGAAGCTGGTGCGCTGCAGCGCGGCCCCTTCTCCACGCCTGCCCTGGCGGCTGCTCTCACATGTGCTCCCAGAGACCCACAGAGGAACCCCACCGTGTCACCGGCTATGGTGACAAGAGGAAGGAAGGGGGAGGGCAATCACTTAAATGTCCCCCCATTGGGGATTGGCTATAAAAATACACAAGACCAGTCCCAAGGTCATACTGCGTGGACATGCAAAGGAGTGAGCCAGAGCTCAAGTCATATGAGGTGAGCTCACCTTAAGCCGTATCACCGAAAGGAAAAAGTTGCAGAATCTCGAGATGGTATCATTTATGACAAAGAAAAGAAAGGAAGGGAGAAAGGGAGGGGGTGAGGGAAGGAGGGCGTAAGAGGGAGGAGGAGAAGAGGGGGAGAGTAAATGGCAGGAGGTGGAGGCCAGTTTGGGGGATCGGGGACAAGAGGGAGAACCAGGTGACAGAAAAGACTGACTCTGTAATTCACTCACTCACTTGGTTTTAAAAACCCAGCCACTGGCCACTGTCTCAATATTTTGATAATGATGACTAATGATGACTCTGGAATAGTGATTAATAAAAAATGATCTGCTCCTGCACTCCTTCTGATTGTAAATATCAACCTTAATTAATAGTAATCAATGTTAGCAGTAAGAGAAAATCCCAACTGCTGGAAGGCACCATTTCAGGGGCGGTATCCTCGCTCAGCAGCACGGGGGTGCTTTGACCCCCTGACGGAGGGGGAGGGAGGGCGGACGGCAGTTCCCCAGGCCCAAACCGGGCCGCTGACGGGGACCCAAGAGCTCCAGAAAGGTCTGGGAAAGGGCAGACATCAGAGGGAGAAGAGATTGTGAGGACCCGGGATGCGTGTGACACCAGGGAACCCTCCACACACTCATCGCAGCCAGGCTGCACACCTCAGTCATTTCTCACTCGCAGAGCCCAGGAGCCCAGCGCCTGCCACGTTAAGTCCTGACCTGGGGTCAAGGCCCTCCCCATGTGGCCCTAGCCTCCCCTTCCAGAGCCACCTACTTCCAGTCTCTGATACACTTCCAGCCAGATGGGGGTGCTGTCCCCGACACACTTCGCCGGCTTCCACACATCACCTTCGTCCTGCCTCTGCCTTCTTTTCCACATGCCCTCCTCCCTCTCTCCAGGCTACAAACGGACAGACTCTGCAGAAGCCACACCTCCTCCATCCATGCATTAACACATATTTAATGAGCATCTACTATGTGCCAGATACATGATCTCGTACCTAATCCTCACCACCTTACAGAATGCAAACTCGTGCTTCCCATTTTACAGACGGGGCATTTGAGGCTCTAAAGGCCTCTTGCTCAAGGTCACACAAGCTGGTCCTTAGTGGCACTGAGATTTGGACCCCGGTCTGTCTGACTCCATGGGTGCCCCCCATGGGAGGAGGCACACAGTGCCAGAAGCATAAGCACCATCATGGAAGTATGGGCACAGAGGGCAAGCGGTTAACTATCCAGTGCAAATGGGAATGGACAGAAAGCCTCCTCAGAAAGGTGGACTGAGACTCAGAGTCAACTCATGAAGTGAGCTAGAGCCCCGGGACACACGGCCAGGTCCTTGATGGACACGAGTGAAGGAAGAGTGTCTGCGAAGGTTGAGAGGCTTGGGCCAGCATGGACCATTCCAGAAGCTGCAGTCTCCCGCCTCTGGCGCAGTCTCCTTTGAGGCAAGGGTTACGATTCTGACAGGCAATGAAGTGGAGAAAGATATATTTGTGACGATTTCACGTTAGTCAAGTCGAGAGTTAAGGGAACAGACTAGAATTGTCCCTTTGATCATATCGATAGAGTAAAGGATGCGTGTCTTCAAGTCACCTGTGCCTGGAGGTGCATTTATCCATCACTACGCCGGGCGACTCCGTTTTCACACGGGAGACTCCTCCATCATGTGTAAACCAGCCATTTATTAATTTTTGCAACAAGTACGCAACTTCATTACTCACTTTCGAGATCGCACACCATGTTTACATAATCTTTCTCTGGCTACAGGAGGCGCGCGGCAATATCCCCGGGCAGCCGTCGCCGTGAGATACCGGGCGTAGTTAGGGATGGCGACGTTACAAGCCCGCGATGCAGTGTAATTACACAGCTCCGACTCGCTACCACTCTCTTCCACAGGTACTCCTGGAACGCAGTGTCAAAATTTGCATGCAAGATGCTGACCAATAATGTACATTTTAACTTACCACGGCAAATAAAACTCCATGCCATATGGCTGATTAGAAATACTCTCTCCTCTAAACAGCTGGGTGAGTAACAGCAAGGAGAAGGCGGTTGGCAGCTGTACGCTCTTACGGCCGCACCAGTGCCGCCGTGAGGGGTCTGTGCCGCCGCAGGTACGCACCTGAGACCCGGGGCGGGGGCGCCCTCCGCTCCAAGTGAGGGGGTGGCAAGGAGAGGGGCTGCCGTCGCCAGGGGTCCCCCGTCTAGCCCGGCTCCCTGGGCTGCGCCACATACACGGGCTCATTTTGCACTTTGTAAATAAGATATTCCTAGATCTTCCAGGGAGAGAGCACTGCTCTGGCTGAGAAAATGGAGAACATCTCCCCCCCCCCCACCCCAAAGAAAGGCAGTGCATTTTTTTAAATTATAAAGTTGCTGTGTCTGCCTCATGCACACCCTTGACCATTTGTCGACTCCTTCATGTTCCCAGGCAGGTGGCTCAGCAGGACCTCCGCGGACACCTGTGAGGTGCCCACATGCCAGGCTACACGGGTGTCGCCCACGTGGCTACAGGTACTTCTGACCCTCCCTCGCCAGCTGCCCCCTTCCACTGCCCGGGAAGCCACGACCACCAGCACAGGGTCCCTGGGCCTGTGCACGCGGGGCTCTGGGGGAGTCTGGGTGATCTGACGTAGTGCTACAGGCAGGGCTGGCTTGCAGGAATGCGATCAGTGCAGGCACACGGGACCCTGGCTTCGGTTTCATGTTCTGTGATTATTCTCTTGCAATTCTTAGTAATTCTGAGCCATGGGTCCTAACTTCTCATTGTGTACTGAGCCGTGAAGTATGCAGCTGGTCCCACCAAGTTTTCCTGAATGGGGTGCAGCTATACAGTGGAGAAACCTGCCGGACACAACCTCAGCCAGGTGGCCAAGGCCAACCTCGACAGTGGTAAGTCAGGTTGACGTGATGCAGGTGCACATCACCTCTGTGGGCTTCCTCCCGAGGACTCATAGCCCCAGTCCAGCCTGAGAGAAACCTCAGATAAACCCAAATTGAAAGACAGTCTATAAAATACCCGATTGGGAATCCTCCAAGCTGTCAAGGTCACCAAAATCAAGGAAGGTCTAGGAACTGGTCGCCGTCAAGAGATCCTAACGACAGACAACTAGGATGTCAACAGTGGGGGAGGGGGTTGCAGGGGTATGTGGGGACTCCCTCAGTGCTGCTGTGAACCAAAAATGGCTCTAAAAAATAAAGTTTATTAATTAAAAAGAAAGTAAATGCAATGTGGTATCTTGAATGAGATCCTGGAACAGATAAGGACATCAGGTAAAAACTGAAGACATTTGAATACAGTATGGAGTTTAATAATAAGGTATCAATCAGTATTGACTCATCCTTTGTGATAAACGTGCCCGAGCAATGTCAACAGGGGACTTGACTCTCTGTATTATCGATTCTTTCCTATAAATCCAACACTATTCTAAATTGAAAAGTTTATTGTCCTCACCCCCAAAAAAAGAGTACAGCTGAAGGGATTGTAGTTCCAACAGGCCAGGAAGGGGTGGAGGTTGCGGTGGGGGGCAGACAGGAAGCGCCTCCTTCCTCCCTATGACTTGTACTGCCCACTAGATCTCCATCCACAGCTCACCCTGGAAGAACCTGTGGGGTCAGCATGAAAGAAAAATATACTTTAAAAATAAACTTAACTCGGGGCGTCTGGATGGCTCAGTCAGTTAAGTGTCCAACTTTGGCTCAGATGATGATCACGCATTCGGTGAGTCAAGCCCAACATGAGGCTCTCTGCTCTCAGTGCAGAGCCTACTTCAGATCCTCTGTCCCTGTCTCTCTCTCTGCCCCTCCCCTACTGATGTGCACACACTCTCTCCCTCAAAATAAATAAATAAACTTAAAAAAAAAACTTTAACTCATACAATACTTCTTTTTAGTTGCATTTCTCCCCCCTGGAGACCACGGAGTACTGTTGAATTGTCTGGCTCCTTCCCCATCAGCTACATATTATGCTTCCAGGGCGCCTGGGTGGCTCAGCCGGTTGAGCGTCCGGCTTCGGCTCAGGTCATGATCTCACAGTTCGTGGGTTCAAGCCCCGCATCGGGCTCTGTGCTGACAGCTCAGAGCCTGGAGCCTGCTTCCAATTCTGCATCTCCCTCTCTCTCTGACCCACCCCTGCTCATGCTTTCTCTGTCTCTCAAAAATAAATTAAAAAACATAAAAAATTTTTTTTTTTAAATATTGTGCTTCCAGCTGTAAGTAGCATGCAGAGAAGATGTGGGCCAGTCAGGGATGGCCTGAGAAGGCAGAGTCCATGCAGTCCCCCTTGTAACCTGCATTGAGATTCCAAGGCTGCCACAGTCGGTCTCTGGCATCCTTGGTGGCCCCAAAGCAGGTCATGGAAACTGTGAGCCAGGACAGGACCCCTGGAGGGACAGGGCACTGAGTATGAAATGGGGACATCTGTCTATGGCTGCATTTCATGATTTAAAACTTGCCAGACATCTCCCTTTTCGACCTGCCTCCATCAGCCATGGGTTGTCGGCAACCACAGAAATGGGGAAAGGTGTAGGTAATGTTCAAATGTTTTGCTCCTCTCTGAAAAGAGGATTCTAATTTTACGTGTGGACCCCTAGGCAAAGAGAGGTCCGCTACAGCACACAGCATGCTGCAGTTTCCTGTCATGTTCTTTTCTGGTCTGTTTATGTTTAGGGAACTTGGTCAACAACACTGCTTTTGGGGGGAACAGTGAAGAGGTGCAATAGACTGAATATTTGTGTCTCCTTAAAATTCCTGTGTTGAAATCCTAACCCCGAATGCAGGGGTATTTGGAAGGGTGGGACTTTGGGAGGTGCATAGGTCATGAGAGTGGAGCCCTGAAATGGAATTATGTCCTTATAAAAGGGACCCAGAGAGTTCCCTCTGCTTGCCCCCATGTGAGGTCACAGTGAGAAGACAGTCCCCTATTAACAAGGAAGCTGGCCCTTATAACACAGTGAATCTGCCTTGATCGTGGACTTCCCGGGCCCCTGTACTGGGAGAAAGAAATCTCTGTTGTTTATATACTAAAGACTATGGCATTTTTTATCATAGTCTGAATAGACTGAGATAGGGAGGGGGTCTGCAGTGGCCCACCCATGGTCCTGACTCATGGCATCTGGGCCTTCAGGCACCAATGTAGGGAGAAATCCCCAGGAGACCTGGAGAAAACGCACCTTTATAGGACAGTGGTAAAGACACTTGTCTGGTCTCTCATCCTTCCATTGAGAGCAGAAAGAATGAAATTCTGCCTGGGGGACCCTTGAACCTTCACACCAGGCCAAGCCGACCTCCATGACCTCCTTCTCTGCTGATCTGAGCACTCGACACCTGTCCCTGCCCGAGCTGCAAGCTGGCACCCGTGCCCAGGACCTCCAGAGCCACTCTCTACCCCACTACTTCCCTCCAACACACCAGCTCCCAACTCAAGACCATCTTCACCCGCCATCTTGCAGGTGCCTGTCCATCACCACCCCCGCCATCAAGAAGCCCTCACAAACCCTGTTGAATCCACATCCCTCAAGCTGACCCTGAGACAAGATGGGCCTTGAGGCTGATTCTCCTCAGTGTGGACACCTCACCCCAGGCTACGACTTCCTGAGTAGAGAAGGAGATGTGTGTTTTCCAGTACCCTGCACCATGCAAGCTGTGCAGCACCCACACGCAGCTGCGTCAGATGCTCCCCAATGATCCGGCCAAGTCTGCTGACAGCCAGAGGTCAGCATGCACATGGAGCACCTGGGTCCTTCCCTACACCCTTCTAGTCGCACGGCATGCCCCCCCCCAACCGCCGGTCACCGCATTTCCCCCGCCCAAACTGAACTGCTGAGTCCTCATCTTCGCCCTGACCTCAGCACTGACCTAGGCTGTGTCCAGAAAGGGATTCTATTTGTAAAAGGCACGGGGCGAGCTCGGAGGATAACATAATTCCCAGTGAATCATATAGGACACCAGGGGTCGTTTTCTGGAATTCTGTGGTCCTACAGAAAGCACGCATGCTGGCTGTGCAGTTTAGCATCGCCATGGAGTGCTGCCGCCCTGCTCTACCCACTCCCTCCTGGTGTCATCCCTGCCCCTGCCCTGCTCCAGGGCACAGTGCTGGCTCACACACACACACACACACACACACACACACACACACGCGCGCGCGCGCTATGGACACAACTCCCTTCACAGGATTAGGAAACAAAGCTCTGATGGGGCAGCCACGCTCCCGCCCCTGTGGAAAGAGCTATGGCTCCTCAAGGCACATGGCGGCCCTCCCGGTGGCCCAAGATCAGACCAGAAGCCAACTTCCCATCCCCCCTCCGGGAACTCTCTGGCTAAAGTGCTCAGTGTCTTGGTGGCCAAGCCCCAGACCCCAACACATGTGCTTTGCTGAGGTCCAGCTGGTTTCTGAAGAGTGGGCAGCAGGGGACACACTGGGTTACCTCGTCTCCCCCTCGAGCAGGTGGAAGAAGAGGTGCAGGACACGCCCCCTTTCATTCGTTTATTCAAAAGCGGTTACTGAACTAGCCAGAAGTGTCGCTAGTGCCCAGCGACAGACAATGGGAGAAACGAAATGTGTTCTAGCCACACAGTGGAATATTTGAAGCCTTAAAAAGGAAGGCCATCCCAGCCCATGCCACAGCACGGATAAATCTTGAGGGCGTTAGGGTTAAGTGAAACAAGCCAGTCACAGGCACAGAAGGTAAAAGGGCGTTTGCCAGGCGGGGGGAAGGGGACAGGAATTACTGATGAATGGGCCCGGCGTTCCCGTTCTGCGGATGGATGGTGGTGATGGCTGCACGAGTGTGAATGTAGTTAACGCACCGGACCACTCACTTAGAAGTGGTTAAGGAGGCGCCTGGATGGTTCTGTGGGTCGAGCATCCCACTTCTGATTCTGGCCCAGGTCATGATCCCAGGGTCGTGGGTTCGAGTCTTGCTTTGGGCTGCGGCATGCTGAGTGTGGAGCCTGCTTGGGATTCTCTCGCTCTCTCCCTCTGTCCCTCTCCCCCTTCTCTCTCGCTCTCTCAAGCTTTTTAAAAAAATGGTTATGACAGTAACTTTAATGTTACGTGTATTTTACCAGTGTTTTTGCAAAGCATTTACTGAACTTCCCCCACGTCCAGGCACTGTTGTGGGCACCAGCCACGCAGCAGCAAACCGAAAAAGCCCACCAGTAAGCAGGCCGAACAGAAGCAGGGAGTATACAAATCAGTAAACAGTGAACACAATGCTTCAAGGATGAAAATACAGAATAATGCTCACAGAGAGGCTGGGCCAGGGATGGTTCCTACCACATGGCACGGAAGTGCCTCTGGATAGTGACATGCAACCAGCCTGTGACACGGTGTCAAGAGCATGCCTGAGAGAGGACAGACCGGGCAAAGACCACCGGGGGGGGGCCGGCTCTATGAGGCTGAGAGCAGAGAGAAGGCAATAGGGCCTCAGCGAGCGAGAGACGATGCAGTGGGAGATTATGAGGCCTGACCAGCCACGGGATTTATTCCACACACAGTGGGAAGTCCCTGGAGAGTTGTAAACACGGACAGGATGCAGGTGAATCTCCAAATGACCACGCCCACACCTGGGCCAACGTCATTCCTCACTCTGCCATCCCGGACAGCCCCAGTTTTTATCAGGAGTTCTCATCCTCTAGGGTCCTTAGCCCTCAGGGGTTCTGGGATGTTCCATCCAAATTCCCTGCGGCCTTGCTTTCCCTGTTCAGGAGCTCAGATAGGAGGAGCCTCCTGTGCCCGCGGGCGTCCTCCTCCACCACTCATGATTTCCCTGCCCCGTCTCCTGCACCCCCGCACACTCCTCCCCAGGCCTCAGACCTCAGAGGTAACAGCACTTCCTCCGCTGTCACCCAGGAAAGGACAGCTGACTCCACTCGGTCTCACACATTTTCGGCAGGAGCTGGGCAGAGGTGACCTGTGCTCTCAGGGCTCCGTGTGACTTCCAGGACGACTTTCACCAAACTCATGGCTGCCCTGACCCCCCACATGCAGCCTCCTGATATTTTCTTTCTTTCTGAACTTATGGAACGGCTAGAAGACGGCTTGACATTTCAGAAAAAGGGGATGCTAGGCCACGTCCATGCAGAGGTCAGTGAAAAGTCCTCTGATCCTGAGTTCCTCAAAGGCTCAGTGCCCAGGTGGTCCCCTGACTCTGACAAGACTGATACCCTCTCAATGCCGCTGCTTGTCCAGGGCGCGATTCTGAAGACTCTGCCTGGTGGTGAGCTCAATAAGGCTCACCTCCGACCACTCCCCACCCCCAGGGATGCCCTCCTAGGTTACCCCTGGCGGCCACAGAACTTGGCCAACTGAACCCGAAAGTGGTGGCAAGATCATTTCACAAACTGCTGCCAGAGAGCCGAAGCCTTTCAACACTCTGAGGACCAACAGCGCGGTGCCCGTGGCTTGTACTTCACTGCCCTGGCCTCTGACAGGCACGTCGTTGGAGAGGCTGCTGCCACCTCCGAGGAGGGGGAGGAAGGAGAGAGAGCTCTGAAGTGCATGGAGGACGATCATCAAGGGAGGTGGAATTGTACACGGAGCCTAGGTTGCCAGTGCCCCAGTGAGGGGCCGTCATGGGTACTGATGGCAAACTGAACATATCACCGGGAGGGCTTGGTCCCAGAGCTACAGTCCCATAAGCTGTGCCCCATCTCAGACCCCCAGGCTCCCCTGTGCCCTTGGGGCCTCCCTTTCCTGGCCGAAGGAGGCCTGACTGGCTCAGACGACCCCATGGCACGTCTCTGTTGCCAGGCTCTGCACCGGGATCTTAGGTTTATTGCTGCCTAGAGGAAGAGTGATGGGAAGGACTGAGCCCTGGCTGGCTCCTGGGCAAGAGCTTTTTATTTTATTCGGTGTAAGTGGCCAGCCTTCCCTTTCCACCTGCTGTACCGGTGCTCTATGCTGGGGGCCGGGAGAGGGACGCAGCGGCCCTGGTGGGGATTCTGCTCCTACTCCAGGTTCACAGCTGGCTGAGCCCCAGAACAGAGGCTCCCTGGATGGGACCCTAGACCCTCAATCCCTGGCATCTTCCACGAGGAACTTGAGGCTACCAGGGCCTGGTTGTGAGATGCTGGGAGACAAGACCCCCCTGTTTGTCAGGTTGTGATTCAGGAGCTGGGGCTTCTGAGGCTGAGCCAGCAAAGGCATGGAGACCCCATTAGCAATGTTCTGGGGTTCTAGGAAAGGGGGTGGAGCCAGGCTCAGAACCCAGCCTCTCTTCCTGCAAGGAAACGGAAGGGTCACCATGCTTTGGGGAGGCCAACCAACCCTGCATAATAGTCGGTAATAGCCTAATACCCTGTCCCATCACGTACCCCCCACACACACATCCTTACCACACAACACACAACCCAGCACGCAGACCGGCACAGGCAAACTCCTGCGAATACACACATCCCAACACACCGTTATACACACACACCAGTGTATTTCCCAACACACAACCACACGACATGTACAGCACACACCACTGTATACACCTTAACACACATCCTTTACTAACATGTCAACATACACATACACTCCCCAAAACCACACAGCCACCCCAACATATTTGCAGACCCCCAAATGACATCCGAGCGCACACCCCAATATCCACACAGACACACAGGCTGTTATTCACAGCCTTACCCACCCTCACCCATACACACCTCAACACATGCACATCCACCTGCGTACCAATACATCCATAGACCAAGTCACCCAACACACACTTAGACAGAGCCTTGCAAGCTCATGGCCACACACACGCCCTCAGCAGCCTGCATCCAACAAGTGAGGCCGCCTGCAGACACCCACCCAGTAAGGCCAGCCCAGGACGGCATGACCGCTCTGGCAGCGGCACACACGACAGGCGTTCAAATACACAAGCAAGCCCTTCAACACACAGGCACATAGTCACAATGAATGCTCCATTCCCAGCAGCCGTGGGTAGTGTGGACCTGCTCACCCTCCCCCCCAACCCATGACGGCCGACTCAGCCCCCAGCTGAGCCTGGGCGCTTTCCCAGAAGCGCCGTCATGGGTGCAGGCAGAGTGAGAGCTCAGAGCACCCTGCGTGGCACAGCCAGTGCGAAGTGGCCACTTGGTTCAGCCTTTGGTACCATGAGCTGTGACAACAAAGGCCTGCGCAGCCCCTCCTCTGAAAGGCTTCCCAGATGAGAATTCTGTCCTCCTAATTTACACCTCAGAGGGAGCAGGATTAGAGACCTCCCCTTCTCTTCTCTTCATCTGCCAGTGGGGCACGTCCCCCTCTTTTCCTCACGAAAGGCGCAGGGAGGGAGAGAGCCCCCTTCTGGGTGGAGATCTGTGGGCACAGGGCTGGCCAGGGCCGGCCGGCGCCGGCAGGGAACCTCTGCCTGCCTTCTCTGTCCCCACCACCCAGACGGGACTGCCTTCCGACGCCAGCCTGCGAAGGAGGGCCTGTAGACATGCTGGCAGACTTAGCCTTGGGAGGACTGGGGAAACTCAGCCCCAGGCCAGCTCCCACAGGGCTGAGAACCGGGTCTGCCCAGTCCGAGCCAGGTCCCCATCCACCGGGACCTGCTCCTGGGGCCTCATTCTCCCCACTAAGGGCACCCTGGGGACCCGTTCTCACGACACCTGTGACCCGCTGTACATGTGACCTTGAGCCGGGGTTGGCAGGGGTAGCTGCAAGCGCAGGCTTGGGGGATCACCTCAAGTGTAAGTGTGGAATTCGGAGTGTGCCCCGTCAGTCCTCCGCGGGGTGGGCAGAGCAAGTGCTGGGCAGGAGGAAGGAGGGAAGTCCAGGTTGCCCAGAGGCTGATGTAGCAGAACTGGCCCTAGCCAGCGTGGAGCTGGGGATGTGGCTGGAGGGTAGCTGCATTCACCCCATTCCCAGCACAACCCAACGCGGGGATTAAACGGCAAAGGTTCAGACACGTGGGTTTCGATCACAGCTCCACCACTTCCTGCCTCTCTATCACGATATAGCTTCCCCATGCCTCAGTTTACTCATCTGATGGCACTCTCTCCCTGGCCAGACTGTATGCCCTGGGACGGCCCGACGGCAATGTCTTCTGTGGGGCCCTCCGCTGTCCGCGCATACAGCCCGGAGAGCAGGGCCCCGCGCTGGTGTAAAGGCTCCATCTGCTCAGCCCGGGGGCGGGGCTAAGCACGCCGGGCCCCTGGGATGGCACGCCCCCACGCACCTGCGGCGACATCTCCACCACGTCCTCTCAGACCCAAGACAAGGGCATGTTTTTGGTCAGTCGCCATGTTTCAACCAGAGGAGGCCGAGGTGGAGGGGGTGGACGCCCACAACCAGCCTGCTCGTCTTGGCCTGAGAAGGCAGACCGAGCCCTGCCACACTGTGCCACAGCCTGTGTGGGCAACTGCTGGGGCCCTGCGCTCTTCCAGCTCTCCGCTAAGGGCGCTGTTCCCACCCAGAGTGTTCACACCACTCTCCTCCAGAGCAGGAAATCACACCTTCTCCTCCTTGTGGGTCCCATCTCCCCACTGATGTGCCCAGGACACCACCCTGGGCAACACAGTGGACTTATGGGAAGACATGTCGGTTGGCTTTGGTGGCGGCTGTTGTCATTTCCAGGCTACCATGAAGTCCACAGCACAGAAAGAGAAGAAACAGAAACGGACACGTGGAGAAAATAACTAAGGAACTAGCCCTCCTCCCTGAACGACCGGGTGGGGCAGACCCGGACTCTTAGCCACCTTGCTCAGGAGGCTGAGACTTCTCTCTAGATGTCCCGCACAAGAGGGCAGATCTCTCCGCTGCCGGCAGGGCCTCGAAGCTGTGACATTTTGGACAGTTTTGTTCTCGGGCTCCATGCCTCCTTCATCCAAATCTCTCTGGGAAAAATTCGTCTTTCCCATTCACAGAGACTGGGCTGGATGACATCACACTCTCCCCCACCCCCCCACCCAAAGGTGAGCCCTGCTTGACGTAAGCCAGGTGGTACTGCCATGGCCCTGGCCACGGTGACTGATTCAGAAATGGGTGTGTAACACAGTAAGACATAACAAAACACGAGGGGATAGTTGCTGGAGTCCAGAAGAGCTCCTTTAATTGATGGGGTGGGGATGTGAGGTCTCAGCTGTGGCAGCCTTTTTGCTACTATGAGGAGAAGAAATCCTGGGGATACCATTTGCTAAACCTGCATCACTTAGACCTTTCCCCAGGCCTTTCAGTGACTTGGACCACTGAATCTTATAGTTATAGTTGTGGAGTTAGTTTGAATTGGGACTCATTTGTGGCTACAAAATACGAAGGAAAGTGGGCATAGAATGGACCTCTTAGTAGAGGTCCCCATAAAGGAGGGGACCTGTCTTCCCAAGACAACGTCAGCTCCTGCTTCAGAAGGGCCCCCAAATCATCCTCCAGTGAAGACAGTGGGACAAAGCCAACTGAACCCACTGTTTCACTGGAGACGCAGGCAAATGCCACCCCGACTCTATGAGACTAAACCATCTGGGCCGGCCCCTTGGTGCTGTGTGACTTCCAACAACCAGTCCACTGGCCAAGTTTCTCATTTCGTACCCACTTGTTTTTGTACTGCATAGTGTAGAAATAATCCTAGTCACAGGCCACTTTTATTGAGCCCTTCCTCGTGCCAGGGACTGTGCTAGGCCTTGTGTAGAACGACAAATGTGCTATGGACAAGAAGGCACAGAGAGGCTAAGCAGCTCTGGCTGGGCCACACAGCTCCTAAGGGCCAGCACACGAGCCCTCCACTGTGACTATTGAGAGGTCAGTCCGTAGGAATGGAAGAGCAAGCCTTCAGCTGCACTGGATAAGGGTCCCTGGCGGTGCCCCCTACCCCAGCAGCCAAGCTCTGTCTCCACGGTGTGCAGGGCTCAGACAGAGACAACAAACGGGAGGGCAGCCCATGGGAAAGGAAATAAAAGAGAGTCTCACCAGGCTCTCCAGCCCTGCAAGGATAACGTGGCCTTGCCGGCTGCTCGAGGCTCTGACACAAACATCAAGAAATCCATGAAATCCTCAGACCCTGTGAATTCCCTGAGTTCTCGACTCAGGGATCAGGAGATAGCATGCTAGGGAGTTACCCTTGGGCCATGGAAAGGTTTGGGAAGGCACAGGAGGGGAGATAAAGGGGGCCTCAGAGCCTTCTAGACTTCCTCACCCCACTCCAATCATGTGGATGAAAGAGCCCAGGCCCAGGAAAGAGGGGTGAGCTGCACAAACAGCCCAGGGGTGTGGTCGAGATTCAGCTGAAGGTTTGGGGGGCTTGGGGGGCAGCTCCACACTGAAGTGTGTGTGTGTTCTGCTCTGAGCCATTCCTTAAACATTATAGATGCATCTGTCTCTGGGTTAATAGCTATGCTTATCATGTTCCATTCACAGAAAATAAAGGGCAACTGAGGCTTGATGGGTCCTGGAAGAAATTTTCCCCCATTCTCATAGTGGGTCTGTGCTCAGATCCCACTACCCATAAAAGAAAAACAGCTCTGTCTACAGTGCTCATGACCCGGTTCTCCTGCTACTGAAGGATGTTGGACACACGAGTGGATAGAGCCCCCCTCGTGACTCACCTGATACCCCGTGGGGCAGGTACGGACAGTTCCGAAGTCAGGGAGTTTGGGAAAAACTCTTTCCAGCAGGGGTCTTACGTGTTCTCACCTGCTCTATGTTCAGGGTCCCGTGGGAGGGCGCACACATGGACGCCTGACTCGTGCCCCTCACCCACCCACGGCACATCACAGCCTATGAGGCAGAGCTGGGAGCCTACCCTTCTTTGCCCCCCTTTACCATCCTGCCCCTCCCCCCAACACCACTGCAAAGCTGCCAATCCCCCTCCCCTCCTGCCACCTTCCCCATACCCACCCCGGTCGGGGAGGGGGGGGCCCTTCCTCCAAAGCGCCAGCTGGACTTCCCCACAGCGCCTCTTCTGCAGCAAGAGAGTGATTCCAACTCTAGTTCACAGCCAGACCCGGGACCCAGCCAGGGTGCCTGCTTCCCCCAGAAGTCGCAGGATTGGCCAGATCGGGCAGAGGGACACAGTGGCCTGCCAAAGGAGTCACTCGGGTGACAGAGAAGCTACCTTTACCTTTCCAGGTCCCTCAGGAGCAAATGCGGGCGCCACGGTGAGTTGGCGCTCCTCCAGGCCGTGGGATGGGTCCTCCTGTACATCTCCCTCTCTCTAAGGACAGAGATGCCCAGAAGTATCTCTCCCCATCTTTGCATCCCTAGTACCTGGCGCATCACTTGGTTCAGAAACTATTTAATAAGCATCTTGTCTTTGAGTGAATAAATAAATTAATGAAAGGACATATGAGTATTTTATGAACTAATGAGTCGCAGAGTAGCGCAGTGTAGTGAACTTCCTAGCCCTAGGGAGACGGATTTCAGTACAACCGTAGGACGAGCTTGCTGACAGTAAAACTGCAGCCTTGCAAGAGATGCCTCGAGATGCAGCACCCTGTAATATATGTCTGTGGCCTCAGGGCTGCCGACCTGTGACCAGAGAGTCCCCTTCCAGGACTCTCACTAAGAAAATAATTGTGTAGATGCTCAGAAAGATTTAGGTGCAGGAAAAAAAAAATGGAAGCAAGTCCTATGATGCTCTGCAGTGAGGGGACAGGCTACCCCGTTCTACACATGCAGATCTTTTTTCTTCTGCTTCTCTGTATTGCTATCTTTTTCTCAAAGAACATATTACTTGTGTGAGGGGCACCTGGGTGGCTCTGTTGGTGAAGTGTCCGACTCTTGACTTTGGCTCAGGTCATGATCTCAAGGTTCGTGAGTATGAGCCTCACATCAGGCTCTGCACTGACAGTGCAGAGCCTGCCTGGGATTCTCTCTCTCCCTCTCTCTCTGACCCTCCTCTGTTTGCATTCACACTCTCTTGCTCTCTCAAAATAAATAAATATAATAAAAAGAACATATTACTTGCATGAAGCTTAAAAAAAAAAGCCTAGCTATTGCTGTAGAGCAGGAGTCTGCAAAGAATAGCCCATGGGCCAAATCCACCTGTCACTTGTTTTTGTAAATAAAGTTTTATTGGAAATCCATCACATACTTCCATTTATGGTAGAACTGAGTAGTTTAAATAGAGACCCCATGGCCTGCAAAACCTATAATAGGTATTATCTGGGCCTGTACAGAAAAAGCCCACTGACCCTTGTGTAGAATCTTCAATGACAACACAAATACAGCATATATTTAAGTAACAATTACGGCATAGAGAATTATGTTCAGTATAATCCTTTTTTGCTAAATACGTCTCTAGGCCCAGAAAAGGGACTGGAAAAGGATGTGCTAATTATCTCTGAGTGACGGTGAGCATACATACTTAAAAGTTATTTTTATTTTTATTTATCCCTATTTTCTAAATGCCTCAGAGGAATACCATGATAAAAACTGTCGTTGGACAACTGCAAAAGCACCAAAGAAGTCAGGCAGAGTCCCTCTTGGAGGATGCCGGGTGGAAAGGGTTTGAAGGTTACTTATAAGGGATTCTTCAGAGAGGGCAGGCCCCAGATGAGAAGGACACAGCCCCACCAAGGTGTCTCCCACAGTATCAATTATTTTATGTCACACCACAGCTTTGAAAGAAGTCACTTCACTTTTTCAGGGCAAATTACTTAAAAAAAATCAAAACACCTATTTTAGCAACAAATTCAACAGAATATATTTAGCAATGAAGAGAAACACGTCTCTGTCTCGGTCTTCAAGGAAACAAGCGCTGCGTACATTTGATGTTGAACCAAACATAAGCAAGTTGGAAATATTCCAAAATGCCTCTCAAGATGATTGAAGACAACCGAGGGTGTCCAGAAACCATGGATGACAACCACTGAGCTAAGAGTTTCGGGGCATTACTTTAATGAAGAGAAGAGGGCTTTGGTGGAGGGGTCCTGCTCTGTCATACACCAAATGGCTGTGGAGCTGAGGTCAGACAGAAAGACAAAGCTGGTGGCCACCTAAATTCCAGTCCAACAAGCTGCCCCCATCAGAGGAAGAATGAATTCCTCTGTGGAATGTTCTGGATCCAAGCACAGAGTCAAACATATGAAAGTTTCACAAAGGCATACACTGCCTCCCAGGAAAAGTGGAAAGCTGACCCCCGCCTTTAGAAGCAAGTGACCAGGTGTTGAAAGCCCAGCTCCCCGCCCCCTCCCTCCTGCCAGCACCTGGCCGGGTACCCCTAAGAAGGGCTGGCCGGACCCCCACGTGGTGCAGTGGGCAGCCCAGCCAAGGAGTCAGCTTGTGCTGTGCCTCACACTTCTCCCATACACATGCCACATGTCATACCAAACCCCAAGGCTCACAGCAACAAGGAGACGGGGCCTACCAGAAGCCAGGCCCTGGACTGCTTTCCTCGGGTGGCAAAAAGAAAGGAACGCGAGCACAAGAATCCCAGGACTGTCTCCCCGACGTTCGGCAGGGCAGCCTTTGTGCGTCCGCCCACCCATCAGGTCGCCGGAGGGTGTGTTCAGACACGTATTGTTTTGGGGCTCTGCTGCCTTTTTTGAAGATGTGGATCAGAGAAAGGATGGTGGCAAATCTCTGTGCTCAGCTTGGCCCTGTTCCTCACAGGCCAAGCCTCCGAGTTCCCGGCCGGTCTGCCCCGGGACCGTTTAGAGGCACCACACTCATTTCTCGCATGATGTTAACAGGCCTTGTTATGACAGGGCTGTATCAGTAACTAACCAGAACAGTGTTGGCTGCTTCCACACCTTCGTACCCACGACATACCAGGACTTGGGCGAAAACAGTAAGCAGAACACAATACAGGATAAATAAATGGAACGACAACCCCCGGAAGTCGAGTGCACTCTCGACAAAGAACAGCTAAACCAGATCTGGCTCGGACTTACGAGGCCCGGCACAGAGAAAAGCCATGAGCCACAAGCCGGCCAAAGAGGGCCCTATGTCCGCTACCTACGTACATGGCTTCCAGAGGATCTCAGCCCCCCACGCCCAGCTCAGGTGCCTCCAGGCTCAGGTTCTGCCTGAACAAAAAAGCCCCAAAGCTCTGCCCAAGCCCTGTTCCCCTGAGCTCTTTTGGGAGGGCCCACGGCTTTCTGAGAAGGGCTTTCCAGATGGCGCCCGGCGGCGGCAGTGCCAAACTCCACAGCTTAAGTAAATGTTGCCGTAGTCCCGTCCTGCCAGGAAGAGGCAAGGGGGACCCACGGCTCCTTTCAAACTGCTGCGAGGCTCACTTCCTGGGGAGACAGAGAACCCCCTACCACCTGCCCTGCGCCCTGCTGGAGAGCCTCTTTCCTCTCCGCACCCCCTCCCCCGCCCCTCCTGGGTCAGTCCAGTGTGCAAAAGTGGAGGGAGGAGCCTTTCAGATGCCGACGGAGGACAGCGGGGCAAAGGGAGGTGAGCAACTCAGAAAGGCAGCAAGCAGGCCCGAGGGGCACAAATGGCAAAGGTCCTAGCCCAGTCATCACGAAGTAGGGCTGTCTGCACAAATCCAATCTCCTGATCTCTGCAGGTGTTTCTCCACCCCTACCATCAATGCTCCCAAACAGCTCAGCAGTTAAAGGAGTGAACTGCTCACTCCTCCTCTGACCCTCACAGGCTCAGAACGCTCCCCATGTGGATGTCTCCCCACAATTCCCTCTGCTCTCCACCTCATGAGGCCCCCGGTATCCCGGTGGGGGACTTGTTGAAGCTTGCCCTTGGCTCCACCCTCCTGAGACATCAGGGCCACCCTCCAGAATCTTCTCTCCAAGGAGACTGGAGGTGGGAAGCGGCCGAGGTATAGGGCAAGGAAGCCTTTCATGCCTTACCCTCTCAGGAGTGTGCTTCTTATAAACCGGCTTCGTGCCAGAGAAGGGAGTCAAACATGAGGGACCTGGGAGGGTGGTGAAGGGGTTTGGGTGAACAGGAGGTCCTCAAGCCTCCCCCAAACAGAGGCTGACTTCACGGGCGTATGTTCCCAAGCACCTAAAGGTACAGCGAGAGAGAGTGGGGAAAGGTGGCTCCTCGAATCTCACCATACCTGGCTGCTTTCGGCCGCATGTGGCTGTCTGTAAAGCAAGCTACTAGTGGCAGCCCCAACACACTCGAGGTGCTGGCCAGAACCCAAGCCCGGAACCTTCCATTCCGATTAACGGGAATCATGCACTAATGCTTTACTCTATATGGAACACTGACTGCTTAATTCTTTGCCTCATTGTAACCTGTCCTTAGCTAATCTGTGTTTTTCTTATTACCATTAAATTTAGGTTTACATACACATGTCCGTTCCTCGAGTTAACATGCGCACCGAAGGGGCGCGCCGTGAGCACTTCAGGCTTCTCGGGAACCTGGATGGAAACACAGCACCCTCCCAGCCCCCAAGGGGGCCCTGGCAGCACGGTGCCCATCATGAGGGTGGGCGAGGTGAGGCAGTGGGCCAAACAAGGGCAGGGCTTTGAGTGACCCTGTGGCTAGGAATGGAATCCCTCCCGCACAAAACGGTGTCCGTCCTGGGAATCTACAGGACTATCCAGGAGGCTTTGCTGCTGGGATTTTATGTCACATATCTTTTATATCACACTCCCAATTGGAAGACTTTTAGAGCCAGTACAATTTCTCTCTTTCTGAAATGCTAAGTGACAGCGCCGTCGGGCAGCCCCGTGGAAGTAGGATTTATAGCTACATGCAAGGGGGTGACACAGACAGGAAAAGCCCCCAAGTGGTACTGAGTGTTCCCAAATAATTGCTTCTGGACATAAGATAATCAAAGTGCACAGAGCGAACAGGAAGTTTATAAAAATGAGCTGCTGGTAGGCGGCCGGCTCCTAGATCAGGAGGAGAAGGATCTGAATCAGCACCTGAGGTCTATTTTATCACCAATCCGGCTCGCCCCCAGACCCAGCGGCAAGGTGAGGGACCAGAGGGAGGCCACCAGGCCCTCTGACCTGACTTGTGAGTCAGCCCAGGTCTGGCCAGCATGTTAGGGCTTGGGGAGGGGGCGTCACCCCGCCGGCAGGAAGGGGCCCCGCGCGCCTGCCCAGGGACAGCTTCGCTACACACAGTGGAGCCTCGGCAAATCTCCACCAACACGGCGGCCGCCTGCACACGCTTCCACGTCGGGGATGGAAGGGCTACATATGGCGCTCGGTTTTAACAGCTGAGCTTTTTAAAAAGTGCAGCTTTTCATCTCACTGAACCAGCTCCCAACCTGGGGGGGGGGGGGAGAAAGGGGAAGCTGGAAAGGGCAGGGGAGTCTTCCACACTAAATTTGATTTTACAGGGAATTTCAGACTATTATTTGCTCCAAAGGTCCCTCTGGAAAATGACATAATGTTCCCTGTTTGTCATCTTCAAGTTTGCTAATTTCAAGAAAGTAATTTCATCTTTTAAAAAAGACTTGGTGGGTTTTTTTTTTTCTTTTTCTGTTTTTAATAAAAAACGAAGCAGCCTCTCTAAGAGGAATCACTCACATGCCTCGGATTGGGTTAACAATTTTTAAGTAAATTTGTAAATGGGATTATTGTTTTCCAAAGTTCTGCTCAGCAAAGAGATTAGTTGCCACAATGCCCACGGGACGTCCCCGGGTCCCCTGAATTCCCTGCCTGGAGGCTGAAGGTTTTTGGAGAGGGACAGGAGGAAGAAGCCTGATAGGGCAGTTTTCCTGGAATCGCCTGGAAACTTTTACTTTCTGTTTCCTCTGCTGATAATGACTGTCTTCAGCTCTGCAGCCAGCCCCCCTCTCCCCCTCCCAGCCCCCTGTTGCTGCACGCCATCCCTGAGCTCCAGTATAAAGTTTGGCTTTTGCAGCAGGAAGCAGCTGGGCCAAGCAACCAGCGAATGATAATGACCTCAGAAATCTGCTGTTCGCTCGGCAACAATAGGGTGCTCAGTCTACTGGAAAATTGTGTTCATCAGCTAACTCTGCTCAGTTACTAATTGACATTGCCAAATATTTTAAGAACAATTGGAATGCACAAGCAAAAAAAAAAAAATGAAGATCTTAATCCTCAGACTTAAATTTTTTCTTTTTCTTTTTCTCCCCCCTTCTTTGGGGTGCCTCGATTTGTTTGTGTGCAGCAGGCAGCGGTGATCAGGGATGGGGGCAGGGAGGAGCCGCATCAGAAAAACGGGTGGAAAAGAAAGAAAATCTATCATATCACTAAATGCAAGGGAGCCCCGGATAAAGGCCTTTGATGCTGTGGTCAGTGGGCCTACACAGGATGGAGGCCCAGCATTTCAGGAATGCGGCTCAGCCAACAAAAGAGGAACTCACAAGGCTTCCAGCCCAGCTGATCAAATAATCCCCGACCACCTCAAAACATCACACCCGAGGTAGTAGGGGTTAACGATAGTTTCATCTTTGCATCTCTCCCTGGCTTTCCATTGATCACGTAACTTAGCCGACTTTATTTAATGAACAGAGGGTCAACGCATTCAATTACCCCTTTCCCACCATCAACACTTCAATTAGCCCCTCTCCAAAATTATGGGGAATGCAGAAGGTAACTGCCCTGTTGGATATAATGAACAGTATCGTTTCTTAGTACATTAAGTTTTAATTATTCCGAGCGTGATTTCCGAGGCAAAATCCAAAGAAACAGAACTTTGGTCGTCTTCTGGCTCAGAGCAAAGCTCCGATCTTGAGCACAGCCTTAGACGAGGTTCTGGGGAGAGATGCCGAGATTAATGCCATCGGAGCGTCTGCACGCAAGCCAGAGAATGAGGGAGCGTCAAAACAGCCGCCTCGCTTTCTAAATGTCATAAAAGAGTAAAATTTATAAGCTGCTGCTTTCCAAATAGTTTCCTTTTGCGTGGTACACGGAGGCAGAAATGACATCTAACGATGGGGTGAAATTATTGGTAAGTCAAATCAACAACAACAACAACAATCAAACAAAGGGGAACGATGGGGAAGTGATCCGTGTGACTAGTTTTGTCCATTTTCTGTTAGAAAATATGACCTCTCAATTTGTCAAAGGTCCTCGTTTTCGCGGTTGACCTTCAGCTTGGTTCTCAGCAGTTTGGAGAGCCCAAGAACAAACACATTTTCTGGTTCACTGGAATCATTTTCACATGTTCACTGAATCAAACATTCTTTTGCTCACATAACAAACAGCTGCATCCCACATTAGCCTAGCCAGTGACAGTCGCCCATCTCGGCAATAACTGTTTGATTGCAAACTTGACCCCTTCTTCGTCTCGGTCTGGGCAAGACATTTTTAAACAGCCACTCCGTTCCCAATCCTCCTTTGCAAAGAATTACATCAGATAACAAAGGACGTCTCTGCCACTCATTGTAAGCCTTCTTCTGGAGATCTGTTCTAAGAGGCTCTCTGTAAAAAGGTTTTTTATGATGAATTCAGAACTACTATCATGTTAAGAGCAGCGATTTATAAAGAAGAATTCACTGGTTAAGATCTGAAAAAATAGTTTCTCAGGCCCTACTGACCCAGTTTTCAACAAAACAAGAATCAAGTGATGCAAATTGAGTTTTGTGACATTGTTATGCAGTCTGAGAAATTTGTAAAACCGTGTTTTGTGGTTATTGCTTAATAGAAGCCTTAATAAGTACTTCTTTACTTAAGGGCTTAAAGATTTTCTTCTCCCTTCACCTTGCAGGTTTCTCTCTAACAGGTAATAATAAAATGCCTATTGTGTAAAGATTTTTATTTAAATGCTTATTTTAATCGCACTTTACACAAGTCGTACTTGTTAGAAATCAGAGGGAAGACTCACCAGATCGGGTTAAGGGTCCTAATGCCAGGACAACCTGAATGCCTCAGGCGTGCGGCTGATTTGAGTTCGTATTGGTATGCCATCAATTTTCCCACTTAGTCAGAAAATTATGAAAGGGTCTGATTTGAATATGAAGAAAACAAAGAAGTCAACCAGAAATGAAAGAATCAGTATTCACAATTGTAAAATACTTCAATGAGGGAAATAAAAGCTAGAAGATAACCACAACTCAAGAATAATTCTCCTTTGAGTTGTAAGCCCGGTTGGTTCTTTTAAGCAAAATGGGTTTTTTCAACAGAGTATTTACAGATATGGAAACTACAGAGATAGAATAGCATGAGGCTATCACTTGGCCAGAAGGTGGGAAAAACATGGTAAACACGTCATTAATAAAGCCGAACATTTGGTGCCGGAATATTCTGCTGAGACCTCTTCATTTCAGCAGGTCTGGGAGAGGGATGAAAATCTGTCAATGTTAACTCCATGTCACTCCAAAAACTTAGGGGAGCCAGTCTGCCCTCTGCTTTCTGCCCCCTTCAAGGCCCCCTGATCCCAAAACAGTGAGATAACACTCCCCAGAACAGGGGACCTTTCCAAAGGAGGGCGGAAATCATCCCTCCTGACATTGGGCAGCCTGGCACTTTGCTGCCTCTGCACGGGAGATCCGTTTTTATGGAGTTCCCGCTGTCAGACGGAGACAGTTGAACACCCTTCCCTTGCATCTCCTACGTCCGCACAGTGGCCACTCCGTGCGGCGTGGCCTCACCCCTCTGTGGGAGCTCCCGTTCCTGATCGGACTCTTCCAGAGTGCCTCACCAGAAATAAATCGCAAACGCGTCTAGGACTCCAGGAGTAGACAGTGCGTTTCATGGGTATTTAAGCAGCAGCATTAAGTGCTATCGGAATCCCTGGAATGTGCAGTTCAGATTTATGTGTGTTAACAATTCTTTACTGGTTTGCAATAAGCCAGCCGACTTTCACTTTAATACTAATTTTGTCCTAGAAGAAGGGTATACCGAAGCACGACAGCAACAAACAAAACTAAACCGGCATCTACTTCATAACTATAGCAGTGAACCGCTTCCAGCACGGAACCATTTACTAAAACCCAGAAAGGAAAAAAGCAAAAAAGAGAAAAAAACTTTACCAAAATGACCCTCAAGAGTGTGCGCCACGCCTTGAACAGTGAGCAATGCAGTGCCTTGAGGTGTCTCAAACTGTCTTTCATTTTCTAGACTTAATGGCTGATTGCAGAAATCAATGTTGCCATTAGTAACAGGGTATTTGTTATGGCATGATTTCCTCTGTTGTTAGGCTGCAGAATGATTACAGTATTAGCGAGATGCTTTCTTTATAAAGGGCTAGAGATATAACTTTCAATTTACCATCCATTAGAAAGGGACTTTGAAAATACGGATGGAGGCAACAAGCTTACCTCCTGTTAGGTAGCGATTTTAATTTAGCTGTCTTAGGCTAGTGTGTTTTTTTTGTTGTTGTTTTTGGTTGTTTTTTTTTCCCCCAAAGCGGGCCAGGAAGCTTCAGCGTTTCACAGACATTTTGATGACAGATTTTCTGCTCTGCTATTTTAGACCCCAAAGCTGTGTCGCCCGTGTAACAGTACAATTTAAGACACGCAGTCATGCATCTGTGTTTCAAACCTCTGTGCTTTTCTAAACCATTGGAGGAGGGTGGTGTGCTTCTCCAGGTTACAGGGGCCGGACAGGTGAGCCACACTGTAATAATTTCGAAGGGGACAGGAGACAGGTTTGGTCTGGGGAGGGAGAGTAGGGTGCCCAAATGAGACCACCGTGGAAATACACTCAGGGGGAAGGATGGTGAGGGTCTGAACTTACACCTTCACATCCATGGATGGAGCCAAAACACCAGCTCCTGGGTTCCGGAGATCAGGTGATGGCGGATGGGGGTCGGACAGAAAATGGGGCCGGGCAGGGAACCGCTGGGGGGAGAACAGGCTATGGCTATTGGTGAACGTACCAACTGGCCATCTCTACCACACAGTAGGATCAGCTTTCTCTCCTGGTAGCCAGTGCTCAAGGGAAGACTGGAAGAGACTAGCCTTCCTTTGAGGCGGGGCAGAAGGGGAAGGTCCACATCTGCCACCAACCCAGAGTGAGCTCAGGACTGACTTGAAGAGCAGCGAAGGCCCTTCCCCGGAGTAGAGCCAGGCCCCCTGGACGGGGCGGGCCCTCCTCCCCCGGCTTCCCTGGCGGCCTACCTGAGGAGGACGGCGAGGAGGGGTGCGGGCTGTCCTCCTGGGCACTCCCGGTCTGGGAGAGCCCCCCGCCGGCCCCGCTCTCCTCGGTGACGTTGGAGGAGCCCGGCGTGGTAGAGCGGCTCACCGACTGGGACTCCTGGTCACTGCCCGAGCCGCGCCGCTCGTCCAGGCCCACGTGCAGCCCGTCCTCCTCGCCCTTGCGGTCCCGCTTGTGGACGCGCGAGTGCACGACCACCTGGTGGTAGGTGCGGAACACCCGGCCGCAGTCGGGGCACTCGGTGGGCTTCTCCTTCATGTTCCCGGGACCCTGCAGGTTGTATTCGAGCGCCTGGTTCAGCCCGTGTGACAAAAGATCCCGACTGCCTTCTAAAGGGTCGAGCTTATTTGGCAGGTCTCTCTGATTGCCCACTTTAGTGCTGTGAAGCAAATCAGCAGGCATTTTCTGCTTGGAGCCATCTGCTCCCACTAACACGTACTCCCGCTTTTCCTTATCAAACAGAACTCCGGCGTTTGCCAAAGTGTCTTCGTGGTTGCGCTGGAGCTGATGCTCTTTAGACAAGAAGCCGTGTTCCATGGCCATGCCCCGGGCCATGAGCTGCCAAGCTTGGTAGCTGTTCACGGGGTCCATCTCGGCAGCCTTGGCAGCCGCCTGCAACCGCTCGATGCAGCTGGATTTCAGCGGCGGCACGAGGTTGAGGCAGCCCAGGAGGGAGTGCTTGTCGCCCTCGGGGACCCCGTGGGCCATGCTGGAGATCGGGGACAGCAGCTTCCCCAGGACCTCCCTCTCCTTCCCGGGCAGCTCCCCCTTGCCATAGAGCTGGCCGGGCTCGCTCAGGCTCGCTTTGTCCGGGGCCATGAAGCCGCTCTGCAGGCAGGAGAGGTACCTGGAGTACAGGTTGGCGTGGGCCTCCTGGGACATGCCGCCCATGGGCACGGGCACCTCCGGGTCGCTGGGGGACTTGTTCTTCACCGACAGCTTGTTGAGGTGGACCTTCATGTGGTTCTTCAGGAACCAAGGCTCTTTGAAGCGCCGGCCGCAGATCTGGCAGCAGTGCTCGAAGGAGTCCTTGTGCTTCCGCATGTGGCCCTTCAGGAACCACGCCTGGCTGAACACCTGCCCGCACACCTCGCAGCGGAACTCGTTGGCCGACTGCTCGCCGCCGCCGTTGGGGCCCTGGCCCTGGGCCGACTCGGCCGTGATGTGGGCCTTCTCCACGTGGCTGATGAGCTCCTCCTCCTGCGAGGCCGCGAAGTCGCACAGCGTGCACTTGTAGGGCTTGTGCAGGATGCGGATGTGGCGGTCCAGCTCCTCCCGCTTCTTGAACTTGCCCTTGCAGAAGGTGCAGCGGAAGCCGGCGGCCGGGACCACCGGGTCCTCCTGCACGCTGGCGGGCTTGGGCGAGGGCACCGGGTTGGCCACGTCGGGCACGCTGTGATTGGCGGGCGGGGCCAGGTTGCAGGCGGCCAGCGGGGCCTGCTGCGCGTGCGCCAGCGGCTTCAGGTCGGGCCGCGGCTGCAGCAGGCTGCTCTTCATCTGCTTGTCCCGCAGGATGGCCCTCTCCTCCAGCTCGTGCAGCAGGCGGTTCTCCTCGCGCACCCGCCCGCGCCCCTTCCCCAGGTTGCCCAGCTTGTGGGTCCGCAGGTGGATCTTGAGGTTGCCCTTCTGCGCCGCCCGGTGGTCGCAGTAGGGGCACTTGAAGGGCTTCTCGCCGGTGTGAGTGCGCATGTGCAGGGAGAGGATGCTGTTGAAGCGGAAACGCTTGCCGCACAGCGGGCAGGGGTACTTGCGGTTTTTGCGGGCATCGTCCTCGATGTCGCTCATCTGGGACATGATGCCCAGGTTCTGCCCGTTGAGGAACTGCTGCAGGTCCACCCGCCCGTTGAGGCTGGTGTCGACGTCCCGGCCCAGCTGGTTGGCCAGGAGCGCCATCTGACTGCCCATGGGCTGGCCGCTCATGGGCACGTGGGCCTTCTCGTCGAGGGGCGCCGGGGCCTTCTCTTCCGGATTGGGCCGGGGATGCAGCTCGGGGAAGGCATGGCTGAGCTGGGAGGTGATCTGGTGCAACTTCTGACTCATGGCATACTGGCCGTTGAGGACAGGACCGCTCAGGTGGGGCTCAGCTTCCGGCGCCGCCGAGGACACTCCAAGGCACAGACTGGCTTCTTCCATCCCTGAAAATAAAGAGAGACTTGAGATCTGTGCCAGGTGCCGCGGCGCGGTGAATCAACAGCATCAGCTGGTGAGGAATTTGCATTTCGTGCCTT
This sequence comes from Suricata suricatta, assembly GCF_006229205.1. Taxonomy (NCBI): domain Eukaryota; kingdom Metazoa; phylum Chordata; class Mammalia; order Carnivora; family Herpestidae; genus Suricata; species Suricata suricatta. Next base: position 37,345,777 of record NC_043715.1, on the reverse strand, counting down.
ACCTACACATAATAATGCTAAGGAATTATAGTCAAAAACAATAATAAAAAGATGAATTATTAAATGCCAATTATGCAATATGGCACTGCTCCTCCAATTTGTTTTGGCGATAGATCGTCTTCCTTGTATTTTCTATTTACCGACTGCAATTATTCATTTGCATTTAAATTATTAATGTTTTACCACTTTCAACACCTAATAACAAAACAAGGGTCTACGTGTTAAACTTTCCCTCCGGTGCCCCTAGTAGCACCTGCACCTGTTGGTTCTGTTCAAAGTTTGCCTTGGAGCAGAATGGCTTTCACTGCAAGACCAAATAGACTCACCTAGAACTTTTGTTTCCGGCGACTATATTCAATACATTCGCCAGTCTGAGATGAAAGAGATTATTTTATGATTTGGCCAAAAAAAAAAAAAAAAAAAAAAAAACCCAGAAAAACCCAATGGCATGATATTTACTGGTACATAATAAAACAAGATAATGTTTTGGGAAAAAATAAAGTAAAGGACAGGCTTTAGAACAATAAAAGGGATTTTGCTTTAGTCAACAAAAAGTGCAGTAATATCTCATTAAGCTGATTAGTATGCTGCTTAGAAACAGTACTAGGTGCTGTAACACATGATTATAATCATAAAAATCCTTCAGTGTTTGCAAGGAAGCATTAACGAGGTATATTAAATTTTAAGGAGACTGCGAGTAGCAGCTTTGCAAACCTCAGAGATTAAGATTTAACCCTTATGTTACGAAACACTGTTATTTTGTCATTTAGTAACCGTGCCCATCAAAGGAAGTATAAATGATCTGGTGACAGAATCTTAGCGGATGGTCCAGACTGTTCATTTTTGGACAGGGGTAAGACTTGCATCCTTTAATGGGCTCTCTCTGTCCTTCCACTGACATGATATCCCAGGCAGGGACTGTGATTGGGTTTAAAGAGATCCTTTATAGAACTAGATAAAAACCAATTAAAATCCAGGGATGATACCATAGGAAGTCTCCACCAAGTTGAAGTGTTTTTAATAACTTTCCCAGTATACAGTAATGAGTACAAATTGTACCTGCAGTATGTGTTTTGCAGAAAATTAGAACTCAAAGCTGTTTGTTAAACACTACCACTCAAAGCTGGTCTGCATAATTGCCTGTAATGCTCCTCTGTGCCCCCTTCCCAGCCTGTGCAGAAACTCGGAGGCCACTCTGCTTGGGGCTGGGGTGGAAGGAACGGCCCCCTCCACATCACAGCATGTGAGGAGCTCAGCTTTGACAGGCAACGAACCTATGCCTGGGTCCTTCTCTTTCCAGATCTGTCTTCCACCTGAAGGAGTCCAAATTCACTTCCTGCCATTGGAACAGTTTTTGCACATCTCTCCTCTTTGTCTCCCAATGTTTACATGTGTTGGCCAGCCAGGTGGTCCGGGAGCACTGCTTAACCCCAGCCAGGACGGATTCCTGAGCCAAGCAATTCCTTAGGGGGCCTGGTGGGGACAGAGCTCAACTGTGGAGGAAGCGCATTCAGCCCTCGGGGGTCTGCGGCCTCCTGGGCCTCCTGCCAGGCAGACTATGCATGGCATGGAGGGTCTCCAAAGGGAGACCTGGCTTCCTTGGCAAGAGGACAGGGGTTGTGAGTCCGTCTTGCAAGGGGAAGGAAGAAAAGACATGAATGTTTATTTGCAGGAGGGAGAAAAACAGCAACCACAGTGCAGGGCTGACTGCGTCCATGAATGACACGGACACCTGCACACATGCATACACACATAGAGGAACATGGTCACTTGTAGGAAAAGAAGGCTACCAATTTACCATCTTTCCTTTTTGCTCCTGATGGCTGTCTACACTCAAATTAAAAAAACAAACCAACAAATAAAAAAGTTCACTTTGGAGACAGGCCAGAAAGGAGTAATATCTCCTAGAGACCCTTGCTTTCATTCACCAAATTTGCCGGGTTCCCACTGTCTGCCAGCCCCTGTCCTTGACATGTGAGACAGCCTAGTAGACAAGAATGGCCAACCCCAGTGTTTGTGGCACCCACTGACCAGCAGGAAAGAGCAGGGCCAGTGTGCAGAAGTTGCTAGAGCAGGACTGCTGCCTGGAACACCCCAGGCAGGGACTCTGACAGCCCCCTCAGGGCCCTGTCTGAAGCCCCTTCTCCACCTTCAAGCTCCATCCAGCTGTGCTGGCTCCTCTCCTAAGCAAACACAGATCATGACCCTGAGGCCCCTTGGGAGTGCTCAGAATTCCACCCAACAGCTCTGGGGAAGTTTGGGAAGTCCAAAGGCAACATGGCTGGCCCGCGTCCAAAGCTGCCCGGTTGGCCTTCTCCGAAGACATGAATCCAGAAAGACAGGCTATTTTCAGGTTGCTGCTGATGAACTGGCGCCAATTCAGCAGGAGGGAGAGGAGGCTGAGTGTGCAATCCAGCGAGACTGCAAATCGGGTTGGGTGAGGGGCAGCAGGTTGAAGACCATCCCCCACCCTCATACCCGATTTGTCAAATAAAGAATATAGGGGGTTTTCAAGTTAGGCTTGGACATGGAATTCTGCAATTATGTTAAAGAACTTTTTTTTTTCAGTCAACAGATCTTTTTTAAGGAACTGGACTTCAAGTGCCTTTGCTGAAGCCTTGGTTGAAGGAAGAAAGAACGGTCTAGAACGTGCAAAGGTACAGTTGGCTCCTGGTTCTCGTGCAGGTCTCGCTCACATAGCCCCTCCTCACAAACACTCCCATGCCCCTCTTGTCAGAGGCTGTCGCCTTCGGCTTCTCTCTACCTATCACCTTATTTCCTTCTTTTCAGCACTTACCACTAGAACAACCCATTGTTGTTGACCACTTTACAAACGCACTTCTTTTCCATGAGGGCACGATCATGTCTGCCTTGATCACACGAAGCTTCAAGACCCAGGACACAGCTAGCCCATTGTATGTTCAGCATTTTCTGACCAAAACTGATGAATGAATGAAGAGACCCTATAAACACAGTCCATAAAAGAAGGCCTGCCCTGTAGAACCACTCTCCCAGCCTCACGTGACCCCAGCCTACACAAGTCCACCAACATCTACTATCTACTATCAGAGTTTGTCAGAGTTGGAAGGGTCTCTGGCTAACCTAGAACCTAGGGGTCCAGAAACCACCAAGAGAGAGCCGTCCCCATCACCAGATCTTTCATTATATATGTGCAAGGTGACCATCCCAGGCCCAGGCCACCACTGAGCAGCTAATCCCCTTCAGAACTTGACTACCCATCACGGGACCCATGTGAGAACTCAGAATTTCAGCAGAGCTGGCTGGCACCCTAGGACTACCCCCTGAGGATTACAGCATGCACACGAGCCCTCAAATGAGCCCAGGGAAAGCCTGCGCAGAGTCCCCCTGTGAGGAAGGGCCTCACCAGACAATTATCTCAGAATGTTCGGTGAGACCCAAGCACCCCATGATTCCGTGAGCAGGTGCAGACACTGGAATGGGTCAGTCCTAACCCATGCCAGCCACCACACTTCGAGCAAGAAAGGGGAGCGTGAGTTCTTGGAAAGAGCACGGGGTAATTGGTGTGCTGTCCCTGGGCCAAAGCAGCCGAGGCAGGATGAGTTGGCCCCAGGCCCGGCCCGGGACTCACAAAACCTGGGTCGGCCCCAATTTCTCCAGCCTTGACACTTCACCCTTCCAGAATTCATTTACCCCTTATGTCAGTCATTCAGTAAATACTTGCCTGGGGCCTTCTAGTACCTGCCCTCAAGGGTGTCTGGGACCCAGGGGACTAGCATAGACAAGGTCACCAATGAATGGAAAGCAATGAAAAGGCCTCAGAGAGCCTGTACTGAAGATTTAAGGAAAGGAGTACCCACTGCCGCTCTGGCCTATAGGGGTGTGTGTGTGTGTGTGTGTGTGTGTGTGTGTGTGTGTGTGTGCATGCACATGCACGTGGATATATGTGTGTGCATGAGTAAGTCTGTGTTGGGGGAGAGGCAGGCATTCCCTAGTAGTAGCACTCTAGAAACTTATACAGATGCATATCCTGGGAAACTCAGGGATCATTTATCCTGTTGTTAAGGGATTGGATCCAACTGCAGCCCTAAGAGCTCCGAGGGCCCAGGGAGGGGAGGCTGCCTGCAGGGTCTCACCATTCGAATGGAAGGAGGCGGTCATTACTCCTTCTCCCCAGCCCTCAGGGAGCAAGCCAGGGAAAGGGCCTTCCCTTTGGAACCACAGTGCTCTCTCATAGGCCCTGCAGTGAATGGCTGTCAGTACTCCTCACAGGGCATCATGCCAGGGATACTCTGTCCTGGCAACTCAGGCACATGAACGTCTACACGCAGCACTGCCCCTGCATGGTCACTAATTCCAAAGAGCACTTTGTCCCATGTGCCCAACCCATCCTCTCCCCAGCCCTGGCTCTGGACCCATCATCCCACAGTCCAGCAGCTGAGGGACCCACATGAAGAAGCCAGTAGCCAGTACAGGGTGGGCCACAATCCTGGGCTTGAGGCAATGGAGGAGCTGTGACCTTCTGAGGAATCTAGAGAGTAAGTCGCCTGACACTCCCACCCAGGTGGGAAAACACCCAGCACAATTAAAAGCAAGTAAACAAACTACTAAACACTGAGAACAGCTTGCCCCTGGCCTTCAGCTCAGGGCCCCAGCCCACGGCATATCAGGAAGAAGATCAGTAAACCCCAGTTGACTGATGGAAGGAACCAATGCATTTGTAATTTTCTAACTGTGGAAAGGCAGTGAAGGCGGGACAGTTAGAGCCCACTGCAAACTGCTGAATCTGGTACACCACCCACCCCTCCAACATTCCACCCCAGTCCTGATCTTTCCTGTCCTCAGGATCACAGCAGGGCTGCTGGTACTCAAGACCACCGTCAATATTGACGAAGAAGCGGGGGTGCACATGAGCCCCAGTCACCCTGGCATTCCTCACCACCATGTGGAAATGTCTGGGCCTCACATCTGAGCACAGGTAGGGCCCCAGTTGAAAGCTTTTGAAGGCTAGAGGTTTTCTTCTTGAGCTGTGCAATTTTACATTCCATACAAGGGTATTTGCGGCATAGGAAACCCGCCCTTGGGTGCACAGATTATCAGAATACATTCTGCCTCATCATTCCCATCATTGCAGGTACAGCGAGCCATTCAGTTGCCTTTGATGGTGCTAATGGTTATTTTGATTTTGTATTTCTGCCTTCCAAACTATTTCCTGTGATATCAATGACAAAAGTTTTCACTTAACTCTTCCAATAGAGAACCTAATTGTATCTTTCACTCAAAATGAAATTTAAAACTATCAGGACACCAGAAATGCCAGCTGCTACGAGTCTAAATAAATTTTACACAAAAACACAGTTTCATTTTGCTAGCACAGAAAAAAGAAAGTAATCTTATGAATAGTCCAAAAAATATAGATCTTGCCAGTAAGTTGCATGAACGAGTTTTATCCTTATACCATGAAAAAGAATAGTTGGGAAATGAAATGACTTTCAAAATAACCATTTCAACTGGGTTTTTAAAAATCAAATATTGTTGTCTAGCCAAGCACAACTAAATATTCCCTTTTTTATCAATGTGGGTAAAAGTGCTGCCTCGGAAAACATACAGGAGTCCTACAGCTCCCAACTGTTGGGCAGAAGAGGGATGTGGGTTCCCAGCGAGGGCCCCAAACACCACTGTGGGCCTCACAGCATGCAGTTCTGGTATTAGGTGGACCCCCTTTCTGGGGGCCTCAGACGACCCTCCACCCTTCCCCAATAACCCACCTTGCTTTCTTACACCTAGGGTAAGCAGTAATTAAGACGACTTCACCTAGAATGCAATGGCTTCTTACTAAATACTATATTCCAATTGTAGCTCAAACTGTTTAACCAAGGTTGTTATAAGCATAATACACTCCTGTTCTGAAAATACAGAACACCAGACTACTGAACCTTTTCAGGGTCATTAAACAGCTGTAAACATTATTACAAAAATAAACCAGAGATTTCATGCTTACATTTTGGCCTAGAGCTTGCTATGCTGAGCAAGTACATTTTTTCATCTCTTACAATCAACGCTGGTGACATTTGGGCATCCAAACAAATTACATCACAAACATTACTGAGGTGGGCAGGATACCGAGAGGTTTATTTGCCAGATGATTAATAGATAAACAGGAGGGCAGTTCGGGTGACCTGTTCCATTCTGACTGACGTGTAGACAATGCTATGAGACAGGGCCAGAAATAGTTAAATCCTTGCTGAAATTATTAGTAAAAATAGAATATGCAAATAGGGCCATGGAGTATGGTGGCTGTGTGACCAGTAGAGTCATGTTGGAGAGTATGGTTCAACTCCACAACCTCCCCTTGTGGATGGAATATTGGCCAAAGTCAGGGCCCTCGTGGCATTGGATGGTGAATGGGACCGTGCTGGACCGGCTTTGCACACAGCCCCGTGGAGCCCCGGCCAGCTTCTATATGGGGTTGGGGGTTCGAGGACTCAGGAAAAGAAAATGAAATAAAACCTATCCTCTCTTTGAAGACTTTGGATGATTTCAAAATTCTCAAGGGCAAAAGCGTGTTGGTTTTTGGAGTCTGGGTGGAAACTATAGACCAGAATTGAAGACAGATCATGAGCAAATAAGACGGGAAAGGAAAATATTCACGAAGCGTGCTCCTGGTCATCTTTTCAGGGTAGAGAACACTTCCAGTCTGAGTTCCTGGCTCTCCATGTGCCCACAGCACATGAAGCCGGGCAAACAGATACTGGGATGGAACTCCAACAACCTCATGTGTGGTGGCTGTTAAGACCATGGATGCATCAGGCAGAACAAACTTTCAAAAAATAACACAAAAAACAAATAACTGTTATCATCACCATTTTCATCACTGCCATCATCATCACTTCCTTTTCATCATCACCATTTTATCACCACCACCATCACCTTCACTACCACCATTGTCACCACTGCCATCATCATCACCTTCACTATTGTCATGATTGTCTTCATCTTCACCACCGCCATCATCATCATCACCTTCACCATCACCATCATCACATATGTCATCAACACCACCACCATCACCATCATCACCACTGTCATCATTACCTTCACCACCACCACCATCACCACTGTCAAATCACCATCACCATCCCCTTCACCATTGTCACCATTGTCTTCATCTTCTCTATCACCATCATACCACTGTCATCATCACCATCAGCACCTTCACCACCACCAATGTCACCACTATCATCATCACCTTCACCATCACTATCATCCCCACTGTCATCACCATCATCGCCATTGTCTTCATCTTCACCACCACCATCATGACTGTCATCATCACCTCATCATCACCTTCACCACCAAGAGTGTCACCACTGTCAAGTCACCATCACCATCCCCTTCACCATTGTCACCATTGTCTTCATCTTCACCACCACCGTCATCACCACTGTCATCATCACCATCACCATTGCCACCATTGTCTTCATTTCACCACCACCGTCATCACCACTGTCATCATCATCATCATCTTCACCACCACCATTGTCACCGCTGTCATCACCATCATCATCACCTTCACCATCACCATCATCACCACTGTCGTCATTTGTCATCACTTTCATCATCAATAACATCACCACTGTCATCACCATCATCATCATCTTCACCACCTCCATCACCACTATCTTCACCATCACCATCACCATCATCACCACTATCATCTTCATCACAGCCATCACCATCATCATGTTCACCATTGTCACCAAAGTTATCACATCATCATCATCCTCACCACCACCATCACCACTGTCTTCATCATCACCATCACCATCATCACCACTGTTATCATTAGCTTCACCATCACCGTCACCATCATCACCACTGTTATCATTAGCTTCACCATCACCGTCACCATCATCATCACCATCACCATCATCACCACTGTTATCATTAGCTTCATGATCACCACCACCATCATCACCACTGTTATCATTAGCTTCACCATCACCGTCACCATCATCATCACCATCACCATCATCACCACCGTTATCATTAGCTTCACGATCACCATCACCATCATCACCACTGTTATCATTAGCTTCACCATCACCGTCACCATCACCACCACCATCATCACCACTGTTATCATTAGCTTCACCATCACCGTCACCATCATAATTTTTATCATAGCCATCATATCATCACCTCCACCATCACTCTCATAGGCACCATTATTATCACCTTCACCATCACCACCATTGTCACCATCATCATCTTCACCATCACCATCATAATCTCTATTGTCACCATCTTCATTGTAGCCATCACCACCATCATCACCATCTACACCAGCAACAGCATCCTCCTCACCCTCCTCCTTTTCATCATCATCATCCTCCTTCTCATCCCAATACCATGTACCAGCACTGTGCTAGGTACTTCACAATCATTATCTCATTTAGCCTCCTACAACCTTAGAATGGTAGGTAGTAAACTATCCCCACACTAAAAGGAGGAAACTGAGGCTCAGAAAACTTAAGTTCAGCAAGGTCACACAACTGGGGAGCCTGATTTCAGAGTCCAAGCAAGACATGCTGGTGGGAAGGCTGGCTTCTGATGTCTGTACCATGTTAGTCTTGCTGGGCTGAATGCAGACAGATGTCAGCTTCTCCACTTGCAAAATGTGTAGAAACAAAGGAAACCGCAGTTCAGGGAAAGCTTGAAGGTGGCTAAGGAGCCAGACCCTCACAAACATGTGTGCCAGGAAGCAGAATTATGCAGTACATTTCAGAGAAAACAACACAGGGGGCTAGCATGGATGGGGGTGGGGGTGAGAAGTGGGATGGGGGAAGGGACTGTGAATACAGAAATGTGGCAAGTCTCTTACTCACCAGTGGGGAGGGTGTTACACAAATATTTATTTATATTGTCTTTACATTCATAAGGTGGATATATTATTGCACGTTCTCCTGCCCTGGGTCAGGTGGGTTATTCTCCCAACCATCATAGAGCAGTAGAAAGAGAATGACCCCTGAGATGCCAGGAACATGCATCCAATTGTAGCTCTTCCACAGCTGTTGGACCTCAGTTACCTGCCTGAGTCTCAACTTCTTTGTCTCCAGAATGAGCTGATATCAACTGACCTGCATTACTTCGCAGGGTTTTGAGAAGGCAAATGGGATTGTGGGAGAGACAACATGGCACTTAAATTGTAGAAGGCTGTACAGGAACCTTTTTCAGGTGCCAACCACAGCTTCAGCACAGGCTTCCAGGTCTAGAAAGACCTTTAATCTGGGTGTAGAATAAATATGGAGAGGCAAAGAACACAACCAAGGCCTGTAAACACGGGTAATAAAATCTCATTCATTGCCAACTTTACTGTGCATTGTAAAGTGGCACTCATCATTCAGCAACATTTCTTACATGTGGCGAGAAGAAGGGCAGCTACAAGCAAGACCAGAGCCTTGCCTTCAAAGGTTGACTCAGAGAAAGGGAGAGAGACCCACCAGACAGAAGTGCTGAAAGGGGGAAATCTACAACATGCCCTGAGGCTGGGCACAGGCAGGGGTGGGCAGTGGGGACAGGGGAAGGGAAAACAGTGAGGATAACAAACCGGAAGAGGTCAGTCCTTGGTTGAGCCTAGAAGAGATCACTAGGCACAGAAAGGTGAAAGGCATGTAGGACAGAAGGAACAGAATGTGCAAAATGGGGAGTAAGCATGGAATGTTCTGGGAGAAGATAGAGGATGGCGTGGAAGTGGGGGGCCAGGCGCAGAACTGAACGCCAATCTGTGGAGTGTGGAGTTTACACTTGGGGCAAATCGGGGGCTCAGGAAGCTTCTGTCAGAGTAATACTATTATAACATGGATGTCTCAACAGCCTACTGCACCACATTCATAGTTTTCTAGCACTTTGGGTCAGAGGAGATGGGGAAAAACAGAGGGTGAAAATAAACTCCTGAACCACAAAGCAAACATCTGAGGGCTAAAGTTCTCCTTGTGGTGAGGGAGGCCTCCCTGTGTCAGAGAAAAGGCTGCTCAGAGTTTGGAGAAGACATTGATCTTCCCTCTTCTTTGTAACAGCAGGAAAGTGAAAGAAGGGCCATCCCCAAATCTGGCAGCCCACCCCCACATCTCCAAATGTGGCAGCCCGAACTCATCCCTCACCCTTCATCCAGGCATTGCTTGTTCTGGGAAGCCTTCCTGGATTTGCCCCAGACTGGAGGTGATAGGCAGTCTCCAGAGGTCTTGTGAAGTTTCTCTGGAACTGTCCGGACACGTTCACAACGCAGCCCAAAGCACATCAATAAGGAGGTCACGTTTCTTCTCCTCTGAGGAGCTTTGTGACAACAGGGGTCCTATGACCCCTACCTATAGCACCCGGAGGACTGAGTCCCACCAAAAACTAGTCCTTTAAGCTTCTGATGATCACAGTGCAGCTGAGGGAGGTAGCCCAGAGCATCATAAGAACGCACAGCATTTTGTGGGCAATAGCCCAGGCCTCTCCCCCCAGAATGCAGGCCACATCAAGTGGTGCTTCCATTTCTCCCGGATGGATGATTTGGGAAGGAAATGGCCCCCTGATGTGCTGTAATTGATTTATCTGAACTCTGTCCACCCCATCAGGGGAAGCAACAAAAACTATATATACATGGGCTTTTAATGAATGACCTACCTTTAAAATATCACAAAATTGAAAAAGATACCAGCAGTTGTCATGAAGTGTATTGATTATTTCTCTCTCACTGGCTTTCTTTCTCTTTTTAAGCAGACTTCGTCATGGCAGGAAGTTAGATATTTAATCCCCTATTAACCCGCCTTGGCTCCCTGCTCATGCTCAGCACATAGCCGCTGCCCTGGAACAAAACAGGGGCACCCGGCACCCACAGGGGTCCCAGCAGCCCCTTCCCTCCCAGAGGGCGGCAGCAAACGGGGTGCAGGTGCCCAGCTACCCCTCGCCACCCTTTCACCCCTGATTAAAGCCATTTACCTCTGAGCACTTCTGAACTAGGATATCGTGTCGAACACTTTATTTTCATTTCACAGAAGCCTCAGATTTGATTCGGTGCAAAACTAAATATAATGCAGAATGCACATATGCAAGAGTGATCAAAGAGGGCCTGATTGTGAAATATTCATAGAAGTCGGCCGGGAGAGATTCGTTCACAGGGGCACCTGTCGAAGACATAAGCTCAGATACACATCATCTCCTAAGTACACACAATCATTACCGAGCAAAAAATCCAGGCACACCAGGGGAGTCGCTGCTGCCTGCGACAGTGAGCCAACGGACGGGGCCTGGCCAGGGCCGGGCTGGGGCTTGAGTCCCTTTGTGCTCTTGGGATCCCCAGTTCAGCATCTCCAGCTCCTGTGCAAGTCACCAGGCTGGCCTAGCCTGGCCTCTGCGGGCCAGACCCTCGGGAGGGCCACCAGCCCCTGACCAAAGCAGCTGCAGCGTCTGCTGTGGGCCAGGCTGCGTGTCAGCCAAGCTCACAGACACAGGGCTGCGGGGAGCTGCTGTCCCAGCAATGGGCACGGCTGCTTCATGCTGACAGACTCCAGGGACCGCGATGAATTTCCAACCACAATTAGGAAAGAAGGGCGAGCAAAGATGAACTTCCCAGCTCACAGGTGCGTGAGGAGAGAGAACCCTGGGGCTCTTGTGTAAGCCCATTAGTATTTGCAAAGAGGGCCCTCTGTTTTCAGTGAGCAGATGAGGGAACTTGGTGCCCTTTGTCTATATCACCCCGTCTGTCTGGAACATTCTCCGTGCAATCCCCCCTTGATCCCTATGCCTTGTCCTCTGGTGAAGATTAAATGCCACCTCATCCAGGGGGCCCTCCTTGATACCCAGGGCAGGAACCCTTCTGTCTGTCCATCTTGCCCCCTCACAATGACTTTTGAACTGGGGCTGGGTTTGTCTGTACACCTGTCCAGAGGCTCCCTGTGGCTGGAGGCCACGACCGCTGTCTTCAAGGGTGTGCTCCCAGCACTGGCACTGAGCTAGGCTCAGAGAACGTAGTCAATAAATATTTGTTGAATGAATGAAGAAACAAGCAAGCAAGTGGATAAATGATTGAATGTGTACATGAACGAATAAATGAATGAACAGACCAAGCAACAACGGGGCAGGCCCAGTGTGCAGCATCTGTCCGTAGGGAATGAGGGAACACCACCGGTCACTCTTGCAGACCCTGCTCTCTGCTCCTCAAGGCACATGCCAGTAGAGCCTGATGTCAAATGTCACCCACCCATGCTGCTCCCAACCCCCCACCTTCGCAGTTGCCATGAATCCCACCCCATCTCATGATGGATGATCTGAGTCCCTGTCTCATCGCCCTCCACCCATCTGGAATGTCCAGAGACCCGTATCTAACCCAAACCCAATGCTGTGCAGGTAACACGAACCTGCAAATCCTGGCTGAGTGAATTCTAAGTCCCGTCCACCTGCCCGTTACAGACCCCTCGCTCCTTTTGACTCCTCTGCCTCCTTCAGTATTCTCACACTTGCCCAAGCAAACATGTGTTCATCCGTCCATTCATTCAGCATTTCCTGACCATCTACTGTGTGCCAGGCACTGTGCCAGTCTCTGTAGAGACAAGAAACATCAATATCCCACCTTGCGAGACCTCAGCGTCCACAGGGCAGACGGAGCTGCCTCACCGGCTCAGAGATCATGAGAACATTTGAGCACCATCTACGCACAAAGGGTCAGGGTGCCAGCGGTTTTGAGGGCAACCACCACACCTTGTGCATCTGTCTCCACGTGTCAGCACAGAAGAGGTCTTTAGGGACAGGTCTGCTGTCAGGATGACAGTGCCATTCCCTTCCTCGGGCTTGCTCCTCTCTGCACCTCTGGTGACACCTTCCTCCCAACCCCAGATCCCATCACTCCAAGATCCAGGTCCTTGCACACAGGTAGGAATGAGGGACCAACCAGTGGAGAACAGAGTGCCCTCTCTGACAGCACCATGTTCCTAGTGCCTAGGACAGCGACCAGGCTGGGCATCCCAGAACACTGGCTGCCCCCTCACCTGGGATGGGTCTGCACCCTCCCCCACAGGTTGCTCTCCATCCTGCCCTGGAACCAACCTGCACCCCATCCCAGAGAGCTGTGTGGCCTCAGACACCCCAGGCCCTCTCGGAGTTCTGGCTTCTGGTCCATAAACTCAAGCAGGCTGGCCGGGCTGATCGCTACCCTCAGCTACTGTCTGTCCTCCTGCATCCTGATTCATGCTTCTGGGTGGCACCTCACAGGGACGGGCCCTCCCAGCCAAGCCCTGCTCCTGAACCATCACCCATCACGGAGACCAGCTGGAGTTGAACTTCACCGATCTGAACACCAGGAGAAACATTAAAAATGAAGCAATTAATGGTTCTCTTCTTACAAGGGGGGCGGGGGGGAATGCCATGCATGGGCTGGTCCTCAGCGTGTGGTCAGTCCAGCCTGCCTCAGACAGGCTGGACTTCATCGTCACAAGTATGACAAGAAGTCGCTCCCACCCTCACCTCAAGGGGATACCTGGACAAGAGGTATTTCCTGAGGAGAGGCTTTCTGGAAGCCCTCGGGAGTGCTGAAACGTGAAGAGTTTGGTGTAGAGGTCTGAGCTACACAAGCTGCAAATGGCATCTAGAAGTGACGGTGGTCAACGGCAGGGCAGCTGTGTCCCTCTTTGGGGCCCCAGAGGAGCCTCTTTTCTGGGACTCTGTGTGACCAAGGAAAAATGGCCACCAGAGGCGGACTGTGTCTTCTCCAGAAGAACTGACGGCCCAGAAGCTCCAAGGCGATACCTCCTCAGTTAGCGTCTGTGACCGGAGAGCAACGATGCGGTAATTTAGGGAAGGTGTTTACTCTGGAAAGGTGTCTGCCCCTGGCTCTTCCACCACCACGGTGACCCTCCGCCGGCCATCACTGCTGGGCCTTCAGCCTGCCCGCCCAGCCCTGGCCAGTCCCACTCGGAAGCCTCCTGGAAGTCGAACACGCCAAGGGGCTCATACCCTCACCGTTTGTATTTTCTAATGTTTGCAGTCAGTGAGGAAAAGCTGAATACCCCCATTTGAAACCTGGACAAAAGGCACGTGAACAGACAATTCACAGAAAAAATAGAATTGCTTAATGACCATAGGAATGTCACTCCCGTGGGACGCCTGGGTCATGATCTCACGGTTCATGGTTTGAACCCCACGCCAGGCTGTGTGCTGACGGCTCGGAGCCTGGAGCCTGCTTTGGATTCTGTGTCTTTCTCTCTCTCTGACCCTTCCTCACTCGAACTCTGTCTCTCTATCTCAAAAATAAACATTAAAAAAAACAAAGAAATGTCACTCCCGGCTAGACAGCAGAAAGACTCCAAACAATAGTGAGGTCCCATTTTAAAATGAGTCTATTAAGGAGCCTACCCAGACCTTGCGAGGACCCTACATTTCACCACAGAACCACGGCACCCCCAAAGGTGACCCGGGAGAGGTCCACGGCTTCCCTTCCAGAGTCAGATGCCCGGAGATCCCGTGTGGGGCTCTCGAACACCACTGACTGTTGCTTTGGGGAAGCCAGGCCAGGAAGATGAGCACTCTAGAAAGCTCTTCCATATCTATGCTGGAGACTAAAGGAACAGAAAGGGCCCTGGCGTTCAAAGATGCGGTTCAGGCTTTCTGTTTTACCCAGAGAAAACTCTTAGAAAGCCTCTGCAGTCCTACCAGGAAAGCTAATCTCTGGGGCAGAAGGTTGTGTGGATGGAATTCAGCTTAGACCTGGCCAGCTTGCAATGTCCCAGGCCTCAGGCCAGCCTGTTTCTGTCCGCTCCCTCTGCTTCCACAGGCTGTCTCCATGTAAGTGCAAGAGGCAAAGAACAAACGTCATTGTCTTCCCTGCGGTACAACTAACCAGAGTTCATGCCAACGACTTCCCCAAATGGCCACCTCGCCCCCACCCCATCTCACTGCTCACCACTTTCCTCCGCATTCTCAGCCGCCTGGGGAGCACTTCTCCATCCCATGAATGAGATCTGTGCACAACTTCTCTCTGTGCACAAGGATGCTACTGGAGGGAAGGGAGGCGCAGGTGATGATGGTCGGGTGGCCAAGCTAGGACACTCTCAGAGGCCGCTTAGTCTGATGTGCCCATTTTATAGATAGGTATACTGAGGCCAGCAGATACATGATGGTCCTTCTAAGGTTACATAGCTAGTAGTAGGTATACGTCTATGTTCCTTGGTTACCTCCTGAGCACGCAAATATTCAGTAGGTGCCAGGGCCCCTGGGTGGCTCAGTCAGTTAAGCAACCAATTGAGGCTCAGGCCATGATCTCATACTTTGTGATTTCGAGCCCTCCATCGGGCTCTGTCCTGACAGCTCAGAGCCTGGAGCCTACTTCGGATTCTGTGTCTCCCTCTCTCTCTGCTCCTCCCCGGCTCATGTTCTGTCTCTTTCTTAGAAATAAATAAATATTTTAAAAATCTTTTTAATAAAAAGAAGTTTAGTAGGCGCTAAATAAATGCTTGCTGGCTGGCCAAATGGATGGGTGAGTGGATAAAAGAAGAAATAATGCACAAATACAAAGATGGACGGTTCAACCAACAAATTCTGGCCTCTATTGACTCAGCAGCCAAATGGGGCCCAGCCCTAAAAAAAAAGGCTTCAATAATCTATCTTCCCCTGCTGGACCCCAAGTTCACCAGTTTTCTTCTTTCCCCATAACTCCTTATTCAATCAGACAACATAAAATTAGACTTTGATTGCATCATGGCCTGTGTGTGCTGACCAGCCCTGGGGTCCTCGAAATCAGCTAGAGCCTGTTAGCACGGAACTTCCTCGGCCTCCTGTGGAGCCCAGTGCAGGGCATAAAGCCATGAACCAGCTGTTTGAGGTCCAAGTCTCCACCACCCTCGGGGATGTGAAATCTTCCCAGGAATCACCAGAGGCTACAGCCCCAGGGCAGTCAGCACTGAAGAAATTCAAGATAAAGATTCTCCCACATCTTTCCTAAAAAAGCAAGCAAAAAGAAGAAAGACTGGGTAGAGGCCGAAAATGCCCCCCATTTAGCAATACACTTCAGGAGCAAGGAAAGAATGTTTCCATTCGCTCATTCATGTGTTTGATTTGCATCAAATTACATCAGGTTGATGTGATGTAACGTGACATCCCCCCATGAAACGCATAAATCAAGGCACCCCATAAATTTAAAGGGATAGAGCTCTTTTCCAGAAGTGGCTAATTACTCATAAACAGCAGATATTTTATTGCCCTTGGTCAGTAGCAGGTTTTTAATAGCCGGAGCGTTTGTAACTCAAGCTTTTCATAACACAGGGCCGGGGAAGCCAAGCATTACCTGTTTGTGGCTCCCTGGAGTGTTACAAAGATCTCCAGGCAGACCACCTCTGGGGAGGCCCCCACAGCCACGCCGGCTGGAGTGTGCTGCCAGCCCTGACCCACCACTGCTCTGCTGGAAGGGGAGCCTGGCCAGCTGACTGTCTGGGAAAGGGGTGCCGGAAACGCCACCCCACTAGAGTTCAGGAAGGTTAGCGGGATCTGGGACTTCCAATAGTCCTGGGGATCGTTTCCTGCACACACCCCTGGGAAGCCGAGTTTACTGGATCCAGACTCTTCCACCAACCGCAGAGGTGTGAGCAGACATTCATTTCTATGGCCCACCACAGACCCTACGTAGGGGAATCGCCCTCTTTCTCCGCAGCCCTGGGGCTTGGGTAGGCTGTAGACAACTCCCAGACCCCAACTGTGAAGTCCATTTGAGCCAGTCAGAATATCTCACCCCTTGGCCTTGGTGCTAAGTTCAGGGATCATCACGGGACTTGATTCAAGCCAATGAGAGTGAGGGTTAGGGCTTACCAGTGAGCTACGGATGTTTTAGACACTCTCCAGTGAGGTCTGGAGCTTTGGCAGCCATTTTGCTACCAAGATTTGGAAGCTGCTGGGGGCAGGGCCGCCACCTGCTGGGCTGAGGCCAGTCCCAAGGAGATAAAGGAGAGAAGTCAGCTACTCAGGGACATAACTTGAGCTCCTGGATCAAATAGCACCTGAAGCTGAACCATTTAAATACTTTGCAAATACATGAGCCAACACAATCTCCCAGTGCTTCAAGCTGGTTTGGGTTGGATTTCCCGTCACTCGAAACTGAAGGAGAGTCTTGGCTGATAAAAGACCGCAGCCTCCCTTCCAGACACCCCCTGCGCTTTTCAGCTTCTACTCTGCCCATCCAGCCTCCTGCCCGCCTGATGATCATGCCAACTTCTTCCCATCTTTGTTGTCTTCCACTGATCTCATCCGAATCCAGGCCAGCCACACCATGCACGCCCTAGGGTGCCGAGCCACGCTCTGCCTTGGCTCTTAGGGAAGTGTCTGGTGTGAAGAGGAAAAGGCAGGCTGAGCCTTCTCCTGTGTGCCCTGGATGCAAAGTAAGTGCTCCATAATGGGCACTGAGCTCGCATTTCTCGCCCTGCCCAGCTGTCTCCTTGCCATTTGCCAAGGGATCTGGAGTTCCACCGTTGGGTCTTTCCCGCAAGGCTTTTCTTGTTTGCTTCAAGGAAAAGAGATTTCATAAAAGTTTAGTGGTTAAAATAGTCCAGAAGTCTTCAGCAGGTTTGTGTGGATTTATTGGCTGCTTCTCAGCAGAGGGACTGTGCACATGCTGCTGCTTCTGAACAAATCCTCCCCTTCTTCGTCTCCAGCTCGCGTGGCTTCTCCTTCAGATCTACAGCCACATGTCACTTTCCCATGGATGCCCCCAGCTTCCCTAGACCCCTTCCCCAGATGCCCTATTACCCACACTCAGGTCCGCATGGGCTCCGCTTTTAGCTGAACTCAACACAGTTGTCTACTGGCTGATAAAGAGGGTTCCGTGTGGCACGGGCTTCATGGTCTACAAAGTAACTCCTCACCCACCATTCCCCGTGCTCTGTCTGCCCTGCACAGCAGCGACTCCCAGCCTCTCTTCATCGTACAGAGGCCCCAGAGGGACTGAGCTCCAACCCAGTGCTCCTGCTGGAGCGCAGGCTTCTCTGCTAGCCGCTGTGAGCACGTCAGGCAGTGGGGGGTGACCTGCGGGGCTGGAAGCGGGGTACCTGGAGCAGGGGAGAATTAAACAAGTTGTGCAAGCCTTGTCTCCGGCCACCCCTGTGGCCCAGAGGAAGCATGTCCCTGGCTGGGGACCCCCAGGAGCAGTCATCCCCCCGCCTCCCGTGTGTATTCACAGCAAGCAAGGAGACAGCCCAGGCCCCCTGCAAAGCACATGGGACTGGGCAGAGAATGTTGTCCAGACCCGTGTCTCATCTTCCAGAGGCCATGCCTACCCTGGAAGGGGGCCTGAGCCCACCTGTGCCTGGCCTCCCCGGCATCCCGGTCAGGTTACTGCTCGTCTGCCCACCCGCCTGCCCTCGTCTCTCTGTGCTCTGTGCTTCGACCACCCCTGCCACCCCCTGTCCTCTGCCCTGACTCAGCTGCTGGGGCTGCCGGCCTCGCTCCGGCTGGAGCCCCCTCGGGGGCGGGGGGCCTGCCCCTGCATGCCCTTTGCACAGGCTGGGCAGGCCCTGGGTGGCAGGGGAGGGGTCCGGCAGGCTCTGCGGCACCTGCCCTCTCACCCAGGGAACCAGGCTGGCCAGGCTCCGGCACGTGCAACCTCAATCTGCGAAACTGCCTACTCACCCACAGCATCCCTGGACACCACGGGGTCCGGTGCCCGCGGTGCTGGAGAAAAGGGACGGCCAGATCCACTCATTCCCTCATCACGTCATTCAGCCTGGCACAGAATAGCCACTCTTTCCGTTTCTGCCTCCCCATTAGCCATAAACTCAGCAGTGGCAGTGATGATGTCTCCCACTGCTACTGCTACATCCCCGATGGCCCAGAAGGGAACCCAGAAGACTTTTTTGGTTGGCTTTTTTAATAATGAAGTATATGGAATATTCCTTATAAATATTAAGTGGATAGAATGCACAGTTAGTGAATGTGTGGATGGATGGACGGATGACCAGATGTAGGTGTGGATGGATGTGTGGTCAGGTATGTGGAGGGGTGGATGGACAGACAGCTGCATAGGTGTGTGGGTGGAGGGACAGGTGGTGAGCGGACGGGGGACGTGGAGATGTGTACATGGGGAGTGGGCGGAAGGGGCCCACGGGCATCCCCAAGGGCATCTCCGATGTGTGACTTACAGGACCATGGACATGAGCCTGCACTGGTCTCCTCTAGAGAGGAACAGAGTCCTGGTCTGATACCAAAACTAAGAGAGAAAGAGCACAGGGAGTGTCCCCAAAGGATACACTTTTGCAAGGAGGAATCAGGAGAATTCAGAGGAACGTGAGGGGGAAAAACCAAGCATAAGCTATCATAACACTGCTTAACATCTGGCAAATTTTGCTCAGGCAGCGAGGCCCTTGGGTTTGCCAGGAGGCCTTAGTCCTTTCTTAAAAAAATTTAAAAAAAAACAATAATCCTAATGAGGAGAAAGGGGACCTTATCCAGGGTTCCTTCCGGCGCACTTTCCTGAGGCTGGGATCCATTTTAAACCTCCAGGGTCAATGTCCCCCGTCTTCAGGGGTTTTTCTGCAGAGCTCTGCTTCCCCAAATCCTGAACTCTCCAGTCGCTCAGGGTCCCCTCAACCTGTCTCAGGAAATAAGGAAAATAAAAATAGTTTCCAAGGGCCTTACGGGCCTGTACTCCCAATTGCAAGCGTCCGCATGCCACCTGCCAGATGCTTTTTGCCACAGAGCTTCACTGCAATAAACCACCTCCCCGTTTTTGCCGTGTTTTTGTACCCTTGCTAATATTTTTTTAATTAATTCACTATTTTTTACTTTAATGCATTTAAAAGGAAACTATATCATTACCCTAAATGGAAATTTGTATCACTTGCTCTAAATTAAAGGTAATTATAAAAATAAATAAAATGAGAACAATGCTATTAAATTCTGGCTGAATACTGCTGCCTGCAGCAGGCTCTGGCCCAAGGCCTGCTCCTCCCCTCGGAGGGAGGACCAAGGTACCGAGCCTGCGCACATCAGCCAGGGGGGCTCCCCCCCCCCCCGAAAGCTGGGGCATGCACCTGGGGCAGGGTAGGTCTCTCACCCTGTGAGGCTGGTTATTTCGTGTGGGGGGCGGGGGACACCCCACTAGCCAGCGTCTCCCTGGTCAAAGCAGCCCCTCCTGTACCACCTTCAGACCAGGTCAGATAAGGATCTCCTTAAGAAGTTCCAAACAGGGGCCCTGGGTGGCTCCATCGGTTAAGCGGTTAAGCGTTTGACTTTGGCTCAGGGCATGATCTCACAGTTGATGAGTTAGAGCCTCTCATGGGGGGCTGACCGCACAGAGTCCTCTTCGGATTCTTTGCCCCCTCTTTCTGTCTGCCCCTGCCCTGCTTGCACTCTCTCTCAAAAATAAATAAAACATTGAAAAAAAAAAGTTCTGAATAAATAGGAATTCCTTGACCTTTACACCCCATTAAAGAAAAGCCTTAATTTGAAAATACACTGACTCCTCCCTCCTCTGCCTCCTGAATCCTCCCCCAAAAGGTCTCTGACCTTTATCCCCTGCAAAGCCCACAGGATGCTATTGGAGTCAGCGGTTGCTTCGTTTTCCCGGAGGACCAGGCGCCCTCGCTCTGCCCAGCCCCTGCGGCCGGCTGGAGGCTGGCCTCTGCTGCTCTTCTCAGGGTCTCATTGCCTGAGGGGTGGGTGATAAGAAGCCTCCGATCCCCTCCAAGGTCACAGAAGACTCCCGCCTGTTGCAAAACACCAACTTCGATTGCAAGCGAAGGAAAAACAGTGAAGCCAAGCAAAAGACAAACACTCTAATGGACATGCTTGTACTAAGCATGGTCAAGTTCTCCCCACATTCAGAACCTGGCCCCTGGTAGGTTAGCCACAGAGCTCTCTCTAGGAGATAAAGCCTCTGAAAATAGCACAGTAGTTCTGAGACTGGGTCCTGAAAATCTACCTTGATTTGCCTTTTTCAAGAGAGGAACACTTCAAATATCAGTGAAATCTAAGAACAACTAAATAGACAGGATTTAGCTTCACAATGAACCGTACGTTCTCCTCAAAGGGTGCAAATGAGAATTTAGGATGTTTTTAAGAAAGATTTTGTTTTTCCTGATATTGCCTGAGCTGATGCTTCAGACGCTGGAGATTATGTGTGCAGCAGCCGGCCTTGTTGTAATTAACACACGAGAAGCAGCTCTACTTCCCAGTAATATATTTTCCTAAGACTTTGATGACGCTCGGAGATTTTGAATCCCACGCTGCAGACTTTGAAGAAACGGCATTGGATAGAGACACCTTAGATGAAATTGGAAATAACTCGAGTTTAATATGCCTCCCCAGGAGCCTCACGGAGAGAACGGGTTAAGGGTATCTGAGTGCTCTGTGGATCGGGGCAGGGAGGTTGGTCTTGCGGGGCCGGCCGAGGCATTTGAGCAGTGATTGGCCCATCTTCTTGGGGGGGGTTCTGGCCCCTGAGTGTCTTCTTTGGTCTCAAACATAAATGACTTCCTTAAAGGATTTAATTAATTCTTAAATGTGCACAGAGCCCATGAGCACAAACATTAACTTGTTAAAAGCATTAAGCCAGATTCTGTTCTCAGCCACTAACAAGCAGTTCCCCGTGACATCCTGGGAGTGTCACATGCAGGCTGGGCCCCGCAGATGCCCAGCACCCTTGGTGCCCAGCTCCTGCAAGCACCAGGCCGTGACTCATCTCGGGGCTGGCATCACCGGCTGGCCTCTGCTCCAGCCCCCAGAAGAAGCGCCTGGGGGAGAACTCTGTCCCCTCTCTGCTCTGCTTTCTTTCCTCTTCACTGAGCTCCCTGGGTCGCTGATGGCTTCTCCGTGCCTGGCAAGGACACAGAGTAGCAGGGGACACGTTGGGAGTCCTGCTTGGATGGGGCGAGCTGCGGTGAGCAGGCCTCACGCTGAAGCCTCCCCAGATGTGAGCACATCAGGGGAGGAAACATACCGCCTCTTCTCGGACGCAGTCCAAGCCCCGCCGTCTCCAGGATGCCCTGCCCGCCTCCTGCCTGTCCCCCCACTGCGGCTGCGACACCACCAGCTCCCTCCTGGTTCTCCACCCAAGTGTACGTTGTGTTCTCTGCCTGGGATGGAATCCGACTGAAAACAGCAGAAATGGCATTCATCACACACACAGGCACACGTGCACATGTGTCCACACGTGCGCGTGTGTGCCCTCAGTGACACCGTCTGCTGCTGTAACAGGTAAAGGGCATCCTTCCACAGTGTCGAAAGGGCTGTACACTGCTATTTTGCTGAAATCAGCTTGGCATTGTAGTTCAAAAGTCTCAAAAACAGTTATCACCTATGACTCAGGTCTCCGCTCCTAGAACAAACCTAAGTGGTACCAGAATGAAGGCGAAACTGTCAAAACGTTCTTTACACCAACAGAAGACAGAGTCGACCGACGTGTCCATGCTGCTGCGGATACCCTGCCTTAAAACCAGGCTTTAAGGGGGTTCGGAAGATGGGGAGATGCTCATAATATAATTTTAAGTGAAACATAAAACTATAATTACAATCTAATTCCAATTCTGAAAAAAAATAGAGAAGACAGTAACAAAATGTTAGCAAACTATTATCTCTGAGGGGAGTGGGATTAAAAACATCTCTGGACACCATTGTGTATTTACCAAATTATTTCATGGGCATGGATTGTTCCTCTAAGCAAAAAATAATAATAATAAAACATATCTTTGAAAAGAAAGCTACAGTGAAAGAAAACCCATCTCCACACACCAGGGACCAATCTTTAATATTTTTCTTCTTAAATATTGGATAATTAGCCATATTACCTACACACACACATATATATATATGTATATAAATATATTCTCCAAACTAAATTTATATATTTTAATTTTTTAAATTGTGTAATGTTTAAATTGTGTAATGTTCATTAAAACGTGATTCCCAGGAAGTAGTGCTTTAGGGATGGTTGTATGAAGGAGACAGGACCTTCCGAGTCGGTCCACTGTCACGGAAAGCCACGCCCACCCCACATCGCCTCGCTCCCTGAACCCCTAAGCACAGTGCCTGGACCACCGTAGAGTAGATGTTCCGAAGTATAATTGAAGCTGACAAATAAAGACTCATGAAGAAGTGGACACAAGCTTAAGGTATTTTCTCTCATGGGATATTTAGATTTTTACAACAAACCCTGGAAGACTAAATAAATAGTTCCATTAAGTTCAACAATCATTTACTAAGTGCCTCCCATTTAGATTCAATGGAGTAAAGGCCATTAAGTTAATTTCTTCTCCTCCTCGCCCTGCTCTACTCACAGCTCAGTGAGAAGAATGAAGGCGTGTCACCTGGCAAAGGCTGCCTTCTCGGAGCAAAAGAAGAAGTTACATGGTGCGTACCCTGGGGTGCAGAAAGGGTCACTGCAGGATGCTTCGTGGAAGTCCGAAAGGGTGACACAGTATTCACCCTCAGGCCAGAGAGCAAAATCCACACGATCATTTTGGTAGATTGCTTACCAAAAGATTAAAATAAAATAAAAGCCTGAAACAAAATGGGGTGTTCATTTCTGATTTTTTAAAAATTCCTGGTAATGCAGAAATAAGATCATCGAAATTTCTGTTTCAGAACAACCCAAAATGAAAAGAGAGAGAGAAACCAAGAAACAGACTCTTAACTATAGAGAAAAAGCTGATGGTTACGGCGGGGGGAATGGGAGAAGTAGGTGAAGGAGATTATCCTGATGCTATCTTGACTCACTTGTAGAACTGCTGAATCACTATTATATGCCTGAAACTAATATAACACTTCACGTTAACTACACTGGAATTAAAATAAAAAGCTTAATTTAAACAAAACCCAAAAACCCAAAATGATGGCTTGTGGCAAAACACTAGGGGCATTTTCATCAAAATTAAACACCAAAAGGGGCGCCTGGGTGGCTCACTTGGTTAAGCGTCTGACTTCAGCTCAGGTCATGATCTCACAGTTTGTGGGTTCGAGCCCTGCGTCGGGCTCTGTGCTGACAGCTCAGAGCCTGGAGCCTGCCTCAGGTTCCTCTCTCTGCTGCCCCTCCCCAACTCATTCTCCCTCCCTCCCTCTCTCTCTCTCTGTCTTCCCCTCACCTCACTCTCTCAAACATAATAAACCTTAAACATTTAAAAATTAAACACAAACTAAAGATGTCAAGACGCTGTCACTACAGTCTTGAAACACTGATGTGGAAGTTCCAGCCAGTGCAACCAGCAAAGAAAATCAAATAAGAACCACAAATCTTGGAAATAAGAAAACACTGTCACTATTTCCCAGGGATACATCTGACCGCCTAAATAAGCCCCACCGAATATTAAAATCCAGAGAGTTTAAATAAAATCAGCCGTGGATTGATCGCATCCGGGCAGCGAACTGGGCATGTCTCTTTCCCTTCTCGGCCACCCAACACCCGGGAAATTGCATAAAAGATTTTTTTTCACATAGGAAAGTTCTCTCATGGCATTAAAAAAAAAGGAAGTGGTTACCAACATGCCAGAGATGTTGACATATTTCCAGAATGTGGAAAATAGATGGGATTAGCTAAAGAGGAGCAGACCAAAAACACAGCCTCAAATACACTCAAGAGAAACAAATTTGGAAGACAGGAGATGATCCAGAGAAACTCATGACTCAGAATAAAATCTCGGTGGCAGGAGAGAGCCTCTCCCCAAAGCCAGGCACCAAATACAATCCGACGAGGAGGAGAGACGGCTGACCTGCACGGTGCCCGGAGGGGAGGCAGGGCCCTGGAGACAAGCAGAGCAGAGCGACAAGTACTTTCAGAAGGACAAGAGAAGGAAATGGAAAGGCAGCCCCGTTAAGGAGGCAGGGACCCCAGGCTCCCGCTCCAGAGGGAAAGCCTACTCTCTTGCTCTCTGGCCCTTGTGGCGCTAGGGAGGCAGGTGAATCCCAGCCTGCCTGCCCTCCTGCCTGCCTAACCCACAGTGCACACCCCAACGTGGAGTCTGACGGTCTTGGAGGCCCCCTCAACAAGGAGCAACCCACAATCTCCCATTCGGAGGAAAGCCTGTGGCCTAACAGACCTGCAGAGCCCCCGAGGAAGATGGGCCACCTGCCCTCAGCAAGCCCCTAGTCCTCTTCTCATAAATAGAAGTGACAAATGACCTCACTAGAAATGTGAGCAAAGCTAATAACACACACAAAAGGAAGAACCAAGGTGAAACCAAAAGAAACAAACATAATTTAGAGAACAGGGATAATTTAATTAAAATTTCTAACTAGTATCTGTAGAAAGAATAAAGAGAAGATTGCACCATTAACAGGAAAATGACGTCTCTTAGCATGGATCCACCATGCCGGTAAAGTCTGTGAGCCCGAGTTTAGGCCCCGGCGAGCCTAAACCTGTAATAAAGCCCTTTGCTTTTGCATCCGTGACTCGGTCTCCCTGGCGGTTTCTGGTTTTTGGGGACGATAAAGAAATCTTGGGTATTACATATGGTGCATTGGCCGGGAATCCTCCCCCCCAGAGCTCCTGGGACCCCGACACGTTGGGCCTAATCGCCAGCTCGATATTAGTGGCCAAGAAAATTACCGCCGCCTGAGAAACCAAAAGTATTGGAGCTCTTCAGTAACATTTCTGGCTTCCCCTCCCATTCTTTGTTTCTGCACCTACTTGGGTGTGATATGCCTCATTGTCTCCTCCCAGCCTCAGGGGCTAAGAGAAAAGGCACTCCCAAGGACAGCTAGGTTTTGGGAGCTGGGGAGGCACTCTTGTTTTTTCTGCCACCCTGAAAGTGGCACCAGTAATCTGTAAAAGTCACCTGTTAGAACCTCCGGAGGAAAACTAGTTTATCATCTGAATTTTAAATGTACATGTGCTTTTGTCTGGGGTATTAAGTGGAAGCCTGGAGTCATGACTTCCTGCCCCAAGACCACACCGAGACGTTGGTCGGCCCTTTAGTAAATCTGTAAACGTCTGTTTTGTGGCCACTTCTGTACTTGTCCAGTTGTTATTGTTATTGTTTTTGGTCTTGTCTGTGAAAAGTCTATGGGAGGAAATGTGGTAACCTCTGGTGTGTATGTGAGTGTGAGTGGGCAGCTCGGTCTGGCTCGCCTGCCAAGTTTGAGTCTGTGGCTCCACGGGTGAGCATCCTTAAGATCCCCAAAAGCCCACGGGACTGCAGAGAAGGAGATCTTATTGGTCTGACTGAGATAAAATCATACTGAAGGGGACTCTGACTCTGTGTTCCTCTGCCTTGTAGAAGTGAGCGCTTCTCCCTCATTTCCCAGGTTAACAGCTAAAAGTTTAAAACTGGAAACTCTCCTTCTCTGCCCCCCTTGCTCTCCCTTCCCCCATTCTTCTGTACCACCAGGGTGGGGAAGGGCCGGCCTGCCTAACTGACTCAGGCCATTAAAGGGTAGCCTCACCTTCCTGAGCTCCCTGAATGCTCTAGAGGAGATTTAGCCCACATCCCCTGGGTGGAGAGAGGCCAATCTGCATAAATTGCCCAAGGCAACGGGTTCTTCCTCCACCCTAGGTGAGACAAAAGACCACAAAAGTCAGGTTTTTGCATCAAATTCCAGGTCAAAATTAAGTAGGGAACAAAGTGTCTCACATGGCTCATTCAGTCTGTTGGCTTGCTTGTACAGTTCAAATAAGTTCCTGTTAAGTAATAGTTAATTTGGTCTGTCTCAGTTTTCATGGGTAATTGTTAAGGTTTTGCTTTGATAAATTAAGACTAAATTCATTGGCTGTCTAATAAAGTAAAAACTACAAGCCACAACTAGTGATTGGTATACTGGTATAAGATGAGGTCTGTAGATGCTTGTGCTTTTTCACTCATGGCAAAACAACTGGGGATATTTAATATTGTATGGGTGAATGCTGCAACTGCTCAAAGATATGTACAGTCCCTAAAGTTTTAATGTTTTGGGGTACGATCATTACTTAACACCTTTAGTAATCAAAATGTAAGTGTCACTAAATTTCTGGATTTTAGAACGTGTTTTTTCTTCGAGGGAAATTGTAAAAGGGACTTTTGGGACAAATGCAGTATTTGACATCTTTTAGATTAATACTAAAATGGGTGGAAACTTCCAGAGCTAGAAGCTGCATTGACTCTTGTTATTGGAAATATTGTTGTATCCAGATTAAGATGTTATAAAGCATTTGTCTAGAGCATTTATCTTTTCTCTCTACTTAAACCATCTAAAGTTCAAAAACTCAGTGAGTATTCTTTCTTTCATGGCTATTACAATTGTTTGCATAAGTTCAATAAGAATCTGTTCATTTTATAGTAAGACACCATGAGAAATACTGGTTGTTTTACCAAGGCTTTGACTGGAATGTCCTATTCGAGAGTCAGGCATAGGCTCAGAGATGACCTGACAGCTTTAAGGAACTAAGGTTGACTTTATGGAACTTGGAGCCATAAAGCCTCGTGGAAATGTTGGCTGGATACCTTGCTCACAGAGTTCCAAGCAGGCTTCCCAGTTTCAGGTATCTCTCTGGAGTTAAGTGGACCGACTCTGAAAAACCCTCAACTTG
>NC_043715.1:37266065-37318184 GCF_006229205.1 Suricata suricatta | reverse complement strand
GAGCTTAGGCCCCAGCGAGCCTAAACCCATAATAAAGCCCTTTGCTCTTGCATGCTTGGGAAAAAAAACAAAAAACAAAAAACAGGAAAATGACTACTTGGAGACAGAGCAATGAGAAGGGAAAAAAAAGAATGAAGGAATGAAAAGAAAAAATTTTAAAAAAAGGAAAAAGAAAGAGCTTGCCTACAAAGGAGTCAGAATCCGTTTTTCATGGGACTTCTCATCAACACTGAATGTCTCAAAACAATCAAGGAATATAGTGTCACAGGGCTGGGAGAAGATATTTTGAACCTAGACATAGGTTGATACATACGATCAAGTGCAAAATTATTTAAAAAGCCACACATTTTTCAGACATGAAAAGACTCAGACTTTTTCTGAAAGATTGAATAACAACAGAGGAAATAAGATATTAAAATAGGGGTGAATGAAATATCAGTTAAAATTTGTATTTAAATCCAAATAATGTGTAGTGCATAATATTAAGGGAAAAGTCTGGAATTAAAATCAGATCATTTTAACATAAAAGGAAGGGGAGAGGGGATGGACTGGGGTGAAGTGACAGATAAGATAAAGAGTGAAAGCATGTTCAGGGTCTCGTCTTGCTCAAGGGAGGAAATGGGTGCTGAGGTCTACGCGCATGTGCACACACACAAGCTTAGATGTACATGTTGGAAATTAAATGTTACGACTATATGATTAGATCCCAGGTATGTAATCTCTAAATCAGAGAAAAAGAGAAAATTTCATTCATACAATAAAAGAATAAACAAAACTTGATATAAACATGGTTGAGAGACCACATAAAATAAGATAGCAGGAATAAAACCAAACAGGTCGGTAAACTTAAGAAACATGAATTGCTTAAAATCATGTCTAAAAGAGAGAATATCAGATACTGGATTAGGTTAAATACGTGCACACGACCCCCTGTTTTATACGACTGTGTGGAACTAGTTTACACACGCAGGTTGAGAATACAGGAGTGGAAAAGACATATATGAAGCAACGTTAGCAAAATAAAAGCAGGTATTACAACATTAGTGTCCAAAAAATATAATTTAAGGCAAAAATATTAAATAGGTAAGGGACAGTTTTACGTCCAAGAAAAGGGCCCAGTCTACCAAAAACTACAAAGAACCATCATAGTCGTGAACTACTGTGAACTTCACAGTGAAGCTTTACTATCTGTAAGAATGCAAGACCTGAGCTAATGGAAGATGCAGACCTAGCAAGTCCGTCAGGGAACTGTTACCACATCTAAAATTAAGTTTAAAAATAGGAATATAGTGACAGAAATCCATATTTCACAAAAATATGAGATCTTCACACATACCCATGCACATTTCAGAAATGTTACATGTTGTAGGCCACACATACAAAAATAACATTCTAACACACAGAAGACACATTATCCATATACTCAAATTAAAAGTAAAAACAGAATGAGAGAAAACATAATTTCCAGGAAGTGCCTAAAACAGCATTCAAAAGAAAGTTTATAACTTTACATGTAATGAATAGAAAGTGAATAAGATTAAAGACTAATTAACCAAGCCTCCAATCCAAGAAGCTGGGGGAGAAATGTAAAATTAAGCCCGAAGAAAGTAGAAGGAAGGGATTAATAAAGGGAACAGAAACTAATTACATAGAATACCCTCCTCCCACAGGTTTCCAAGGGGGGGCGGGGAACACACTAAAACTTGGTTCCTTGAAAAGACAAATAAACAAACAAACAAACAAAAAAACTTGGAAATATGAATAAAAACAGAGAAAATAAATACAAACAACATTAATATTGAAGACGAGGGGAAAATTCATACACAAAGGAGACTTAAAAATTAGAACTGGGCGCCCGGGTGGCTCAGTCGTTAAGCATCCGACTTCAGCTCAGGTCATGATCTCATAGTTCGTGAGTTGGAGCTCCGGGTCAGACTCTGTGCTGACAGCTCAGGGCCTAGAGCCTGCTTTGGATTCTGTGTGTCTATCTCTCTCTCTCTCTCTCTCTCCCTGCCCCTCCCCTGCTTGTACTCCATCTCCCATCTCTCTCTCTCTCTCAAAAATAAATAAAACTTTAAAAACATTTTTTTGATGTTTATTTATTTTTGAGAGACAGACAGACAGAGCATGAGCATGAGAAGGGCAGAGAGAGGAGACACAGAATCTGAAGCAGGCTCCAGGCTCTGAGCTGTCAGCACAGAGCCTGGCACAGGGCTCGAACTCACGAACCACAAGATCATGACCTGAGCCGAAGCCAGCCACTTAACCACCTGAGCCACCCAGGCGTCCCATAAAACATTTCTAAAAATTAAAAAAAATTAGAATAGAACCCAGAAGAACTTTATACTACTAAATTTGAAAATATATATCAAAATGAATGATTACCTAGAAAAAAGGATCAGATATGACTCAAAGAAAGGTTAAATAAAATAATAATCATAGCAGAAACTTAAAAGATAATGAACAGTTATATTAAAAAAAAAAAAAGCCCCAGTCAGTTGCATGCTCATAGTGCCTTCAAAGGAACAGATTATCTCTATGTTTATAAACTGTCCCAGAGCACAGAAAACCTGAAAAATCCCCAGTTCTCTCCGAGACTCAAATAGTGGGAGTAGGAATAGTACAGAGGACAGCAGAGGAGGAGTAAGAGGATCAGGATGAGTAAGCCCTCGACTTACTTGGAGACTCGGTGAGCTGAACGAGGCAGAGGAGACCGAGGCGGAGGAGAGGAGGGAGGAGGGGGAGGAGGGGAGAAGAATAACTACTACTACTACTACTACTACTACTACTACTACTACTACTACTACTATTACTGTCACCACTACAGCTACCACCTGTAGAAGCTATAGGGCAATATCATTTATTAACATCAATGTAAATATACTAACTGAACTATTAGTAAAATGAACCTAGCAGGGTATTCATATAACAATTCTTGAAAGAACTACTAGAGTTTACTCCAATAATTCAGAATCATTTAACAACAGAAAATCTATCAATTCATTCTAATAATATCTTACAAGAGAATACCCATATTGTACCAATGGTATCCCAAAAGCACTTGATAAAACTCAACATTTCTTCCTAATTTACAAAAAGCTAAGTGGCCTTCATCACACGTTATGTTTGATGTCAAAATATTGAAAACATTTCTATTAAAGCTAGCCACTAGACACTACATCCTGGAAGTTTTAGCCAATGCAAACAATATGATTTTTACAAAGGAAAAATTAAATATGTAATGTAATTATTGACAAGTAACAGACAAAACGGTCACTAGTAGCAGGCGAAAATGACTGTTATGTAAAATATTCAAAGAATAGGAAGCACCTGGGTGGCTCAGTTAGTTAAGTATCTGACTCTTGACTTCGGCTTAGGTCAAGATCTATCTCACGATCATGATATCGAGCCCAGCACTGGGCTCTGCACTGTCTAAAGCCTGCTTGAAATTCTCTCTCTGCCTCTTTTTCTACCTATCCCAGACTCATTCTCTCTCTCTCTCTCTCTCTCTCTCTCTCTCTCTCTCTCAAAGTAAAGAAATATATTTTTAAAAAATTCAAAGAATATGTAAAACTGTCAGTACTAATTAATGTGTAGTCAGAGGTCAGATCATTCACTGAAAATATTATTTCTTATACACTAAAAAAGTTATAAGTTATCAGAGGAAATTTTAAATACCTCAAAACAAATATAAGAAATAGGCAAGACCTATATGAAGGAAAACATAAGACTTTATGGAAGGGCATAAAATAAAACCTGAATAAAGGAAGAGACATACCATGTTCATAGATGGAAAGATGATATTGCCATTCAATCTATATGTTGAAGCCCACTTGCCAATAGGATCGAATTTTGCAAGTGAAATCTAAAATTTGTTTGAAAAAAATATGACAATTGTCAAGTTTTTAAGAAAGGCGAATAAAGAGACAGCATGCACACTATCAAATAAAAATACAGTAAAATAATATGAATGAAATACTGGGGCATTGTTTAAGAGTAGATAAATAAATCAATGGGCCAGAAAGAGAAAACCCCAAAAGAGACACATGGTTTTAATAAAGATGATTCAGATACATAGTGAAATAACAGATCCATAAACATACTGGGACAATAGGTCATTGAGAAAACTACTTCACACAAAAATATTAATAAAACTAAGAGGTTATTGATGAAACTTTAGGAGATTTTCTTTTTCATCATCTTTAGTAAAGAAGACTCCAATGCCATGAATCAAAAGGCAGAACACATACACAAAATATGGATACTGATAGATAAGACCTTCTTTATATCATTAGGGCACAGAACAAATCATAAGATAAAATGTGCAAAAATATAAAAAGGACATTTAGAAGGGAAATTACATAAGTGGGAAGTATA
The DNA here is from genome assembly GCF_006229205.1 of Suricata suricatta. NCBI lineage: Eukaryota > Metazoa > Chordata > Mammalia > Carnivora > Herpestidae > Suricata > Suricata suricatta. The sequence goes on along the minus strand of NC_043715.1, from coordinate 37,313,807 downwards.
CATTTATGAAAATGTGAAGGGAAATTCCCATAAAATGAAAATCCTTTTAGTGTGTCAGACAGCCAAAACCCAACAACTAGGGCTTTATTTCCTTCCACACGATTGACAAGGGTATGGAGATCGACCACTCTCACACACTATCTGCGGAAATGTAAACCGGTGCCCCGTTTTAAAAACCCACCCAGCTTCCCTGTCTTGGCTTTGTAAATAATGCTGCAGTAAACACGGGGGGCGTGTCTTTTTGAATTAGTGTTTTCATTGTCTTTGTGTGACTCCACTTATCATGGTGAGCTCTGAATAATGTATAGAATTGTTGAATCACTACGTTATACGTCTGAAACTAACATAACATTGTGTGTCCACTATACTGCGATCATAAAAATAAATTAATTAAATATTAAAAATTAAATAAGCACACTGTGGGGGGAAAAGCATTCTAATAATAGACGTGACCATTTTAAATGTAGGTGCATCTGGGTGGCTCAGTCAGTTAAGTGTCCAACTCTTGATTTCGGCTCAGGTCATGATCTCATGGGTTGTAAGTTTGAGCTCCATGTCCAGCTCTGTGCTGGCAGTGCAGAGCCTCCTTGGGATTCTCTGTCTCCCTCTCTTTTGGCCCCTCTCTCACTCACCTGTGCATTTGTGCACATATGAGTGCAGGCTCTCTCTCAAAATAAATAAATAAACTTTAAAAAATGTGCATACCCTTCAACCTAACAATGCTACTTATAGGTATCTATATTGTAGAAATACTCATACCGGAATGTTCCAGAATATTTACGGTAGCCTCTTTTTAGCTGGAGAAAGTATGGTAATGATACAATCATTGATCAGTTCGGAAATACTGAAATAAGTTACAGTATATTCATGTCACAGTATTTTATTGAAGTTTAAGAGAATTAAATAGCTCTCTGTATTAAGTGTATAAATGCTAGTGGCAAATCAGAACATACAGGATTTTCCCACATTAGTTAAAACACATACACACACACACACACACACACACACACACACACACATTCCTTTATATCCTGATGTATTTTTGCATATACAGATAGAGATATGCCAACCTGCTGATAATCATTAGCTCTTAGGACTGCAGAGGGGTGACGGTGGGAGGGGTAAGTAAGGTTTTCACTGTCCAGTCTATATTTCTCGGAGGTGACTTTCAAAACTTGTTTTTCTTATATAAAAAAGTTTTCGTATATATCCTGTATATCAATTATATCAGATATATACATACCCATTGGAAAGTACAATTTTAAAATCTCTTTCATAATAGGAAATCATAAATATGTATATGTGTGTGTAATGTATGTATACAAAATTTTGCCCTAATAATATACCTCAAAATAAGTGTTTGATGGATTAAAGATTTATACTTAAAAATAAGACCATAAATACATAAGAAGGTGAATTTAGGAGTATATTAATGCAATAATGGGGTAGGAAATTGTTTTCAAAACATGACATCAAAGACAGCAAAGGAATAGATTAAAAGATTTGATCACTTAAATCCTTTTATCTCATTAAAAAACGCCATGTACACAATTAAAAGGCAAGTGAAAAACTTGGAAGAAACAATTACAAGATATATAAAAGACAAAGAGTTAATATCTATGATGTATGAAGAGACCCTACAATTCAAAAGGAAAATTCAAATACTGTACTCAAAAAGACACCACACAGAGGGCTTAAACAGGTAATTCACGAAAGAAAGATATACATACATACAGAGAGAGAGAGGGAGGGAGAGAGAGAGAAGATATACAGAGATTGATGACTACATAAAACATAGATATACATCTGTGTTATGCTCAAGAAATGAAAAGTAAAATGAGGCACTTTCCATATCACGGTATCACTTTGTTAAGGAATACTCAATACTGGCAGAATGTACGAAAGGAGCACTATTAACATATGAGCATTTTGGGGAGGTAGTAATGTGACATAATATGCCCGAAGGACAGGGCACCTTGGCAACAATATTAAAGTCTTTGAATGTACATTTCCTTTAACTCGGCAATTCCACATCTAGCAATTAAAGAAATGATTAAGAATGTGTACTAAGATATCACTAAAACGATGTCCATCAGAGCGCTGTTAATAAAAATGCAACTAAATTACCCTTCTTCCTTGCCTGCCGCCAAGGGAGGGAGAAAACAGGGTGGGAAGACAAGGATTCAGAAAGGAGAAAATGAGGCAGAATGTTAACTACATTAGGAAAGAGAACTCTGGAGACGTCTGGGTGGCTCAGTCGGTTAAGCATCCCACTTTGGCTCAGGTCATGATCTCATGATTTGTGAGTTTGATTCCCATGCCAGGCTCTGTGCTGACAGCTCGGAGCCTGGAGTCTGCTTCAGATTCTGTATCTCCCTCTCTCTCTGCCCCTTCCCCACTTCCACTCTGTCTCTCTCTCTCTCTCAAAATTAAACATTAAAAAAAAAAAGAAAGAAAAAACAACTCTTCAAGATTAGATCTTCAGACGCCCTTTCAGCAGAACAAGGTATAGAAGGTATTGCCAGCAGGAGCAATCTGAATCTCATGGGGAGTCCTCTTGTGAGCTGTTGACAAGATATAAATTCTCCAAATTTAAGACCTCTTATCTTTGTTATTCATTCATTCATTCATTCATCTATCCATTCAACAAAAATTTATTGAGCAATTACTCTATTCCAGAAACCATTCTAGATACCAGAGATGGATGCACAGGTGCAATATTATAGATGGAAGGATGGACAGATGGATGGAGGGAGGGAGGGAGGGAGGGAGGGAGGGAGGGATGCAGGTAGGGATGGAGGGGGGATGGATGGATGGAAGAATGGATGGATGGATGGATGGATGGGTGGATGGATAAATAATGAATAACAAAGAAAAAAGGCAGACTGCAACTCAGGAGTGAGGCCGCCTTCTCCTTCCTCCTTCTTCGTCCGCCCCCGCCAGCAGCCCTCTCGGCTTCTGAAATTGGCAGAGAAGTAGTGCTCAGCTCACATAGAGGTCAAGAAGATTTTGATGGCATTAGCAGTGGGTGACTTTAGTCCCAGGAAAAAGGGGCACAGCCTAGGAAAGGAATTCAGAGGGACACTGAAGAAATGAATGAAAAGGACCAAGGTTAATGAGGTGGGAGTGGAAGGTAGCAGGAAATGGGCAGGATGGCTTGCACGGGCACACTTTGAACTGGATCCCATGCATTCATTAAAAATGATATGGAAGAATATTTAACACCCAAAAAGCTGGGGCAGTGCCTTCAGAGGTCAATGACACTAGGGCACAGTGCCTAGTGCCTAGATTTTCATGCTTTCCCCTGGGGTCTGTGTGGGTTGGATTCAATCACTGGAAACCTGAGTGAAGAACAGATTGAACTTCCTCGAAACTTCTGTGCACACATGTGTATGCGCACATGCCCACATAGCCACGCACGGGAGAAGGGACACGCCTTTGTCATGTCCCTACCTCTGACCCAAAGACCTGCGCCCCTTCAGGGGTGCTGATGAGTCTGCCAAGGCAAACATTCATAGTGCACACTAGGTCAGAGGAAACAATGCCACTGACTCCAGCACCGTCACTTTCCTTCCCAGAAAGGGAACTCCGGGCACCTTTGCCACAGACAAAGAGCCTAGCCCCTACATCAAAAGAGGGAAAAAAGCACACCTAAATAGCCACCCCCAGGATTCTACTGAAGAAATAAATCATGGTAGTTATACAATTCTTCTTGCACTCATCCAAAAAGATCCAGAAGAATACATTAAACTAAACATTGGATTATAAAATGGCACGTGAGGTACAATCTCCCTTTATATACGACAGCAACAACTACAATAAAAGAAAGAAAATACATAAAATAGTCTGGAAGGAGGCACAGCAAAAAGTCCACATTGCTGATCACCAAGGGTTTTCTATTTCCTTCTAGCCACTGACCTCTGTTTTCTGATTTTTCAAAATAAGCTTGAAAGTCATGATAGACAAATTAGTAAAATGTAAGTGTATAGAAATGAGAAGAAAGAAACGCTCTCTGGCATATTTTTCAGCATTCAGGGCGTCATAGAATCCACCTGTCAGTCACACAGGACGTGTTAGGTCAGGAAGGAGGGGAGTGGAGTTGTCAGCTGGTCCCCTATCCCAGTGGCCCTTTACCTAGCCACCTGCTGTGGGGAGGGCTAGGGAGTGAAGGGACAGGTACAAGAAAGGCAACAATTTCTGCCAGAGCCAGATCCTTTCTTTACACATGAGGCAGGTTGACGTGGCGGGGCCACAAGACTGCCAAAGCCCCTCCAACTTCCTCATCGAGCTCCGCTTGGCTTGCAGCTCCTTCTAGATTATTCAAGAGGCACAAGTTTTTTCCAAAGGTTATCAGCACAAAAAACTTGTACATGGTAACAATTTATGGGGACACACCAACAAGATGTGGGTCCCCGTTTTAAACAAGCACGTTCATGACCGAAACCCGGTGCCCAGACGCAGCCATGTAGTCATTGAGCAGACATTTACCAAGGGTCACTGTGTCAATTGCCGAGCTGTGCTGACCCTGGCATGTTGCTCAGTCCTTTAAAGGAAAACCGGCAAGCACAGTGCCTCAGGGTGGAAACAGCTAGGAAATGGCCCCAACCACCTCTAGATAATCCAAATTTCCTCAATACTCAGAGCTAAAAATACGCATTTCCTATCTCAGGTATTTATGGCCCCACAAATTATCCTTCCCCAAAGAGCAGCGCGCTCCTACATCATTCTGATGTCCCCTGGCCCAGAGCACAGGGGTGTAGATTTCAAAGGAAACATCATGCCGGAGGCCAGTCCAGCCCAGCAACGCGGTTCTGACTGTGCCCCTGGCGTATGCTGCCTGATCTTTTCCTGAGCCCATAACCACACGGGACTCTCCTGCCTCCCTTCTCCTTCCTTGGGCTGTTTCTCTCCCGGCACCACTGACCAGCTGTCCCCTTTCACTGACGCCTGCACTAGGTTAGTTAGTCGTGTGTTAGATGTGTCTGTACCCTCCCACGTGCCACGCACGGCACACATATTTCTCCTGTAGCAAATGTGCAAAACTAATGACTCTGACAGAGACTCTGCGGGTATCTGACTTGGAGGGAGAGCACCCGCATATCCCTTGATGGGTAGGGCCAATTTCAATAGGCAGAAACCCCAGGTGGAAAACACACTGGGTGCACCTTCTGTTGATGCTGGTGTTGAAAATCTGCTTCCTAGAGAGCACCAGACCCAAGAACAGACACCAGGAGGAAGGCTAGCAAGAGGCCAAAGACAGAATAGCAGTCTTCAATGGTCCCATGTCCTTCAAGAAGCTTTCTAGAAGGCACTGGTCTGTGAACTCATGAGCCCATCTAGCCTGAAGCTGCTTTTAGTCCCACAGCCTTTGGCGCTCACCCACTAGAAAGACTCCAAGCTCAGAGAGTGGTACTGAGGTGCCACAGTGAGGGTGACCAACATCGCCTCATGTGCACTGAACACATTCTGAGTGCCTTCACCCCATCCTCACGGCAAGTCTGCAAGATAATGTTACTATCATCGAACCCATGATGGAGGAAATAGGCACAGAGAGATTAAATAAGTTGCCCAAAGTCACCAAGCTGATAAATGGAATTGCTGGAACTTTCTCCAGGTACCACGCATCTGCCCCCAAGCCACGACTCCCTCCAAGAGCCCAGAAGTCCCCACCTGAGCTTCTGTGCATGTTTCCTGTAGGGGACTGGCTCCCCTGAACAAACTGGAAGCCCCGGAGGGCAGGGCGGGCCCGTGGGGGCCCGGACCCAGGTCTGTGTGCATGGTAACAGCCCCTCTGTGGGACGGCGCTGACCCGAAGGCTATTCTACGTGCCATTTGTCTTTGTAGGACGGGCAGCAAGGAACGTGGGAAAGAACAATCAGTACATTGTGGTAAGAAGATTTCAGATGAAAAGCAGGAGAAAAAAATAAAAGAAAGGAAGGAAGAAAGAAGGAACCCTGGGCCAGTGAAGAGGAAAGCTAAAAGGAGTAAGTTGCCTGAATTCACCCTTAAGTTCACATGAATCCTTCAGCCAAGTGGAGATTCCACGTACGCCGACCAGCAGATGTTCGCTGAGAGCCTACTATGTGACCGTCCCGCCCGAGGCACCAGCAGGCTCCCGTCACGGGCCGGCGCAGACCCCTTGCCGTCAGGAGTGCAGCACGAGCCAGGGCCGGTCAGGGAGCAGCTGGACCCAAGGCCAGGAGAGCGCTGCCGAGCTCGGCGGCAGGCGCAAGACAGCCTCTCCGGGGCTGCAACTCTGCATCAGGCATGCATTTCACAAACTTCAAGTAAGTGGGCCATAACTCACTTGAAGTGCACGCGCTAGCCTCGACCGGCCGGAGAGCTGGGTCTGCGGCCAGCGGAGGCAGGCACGCTGCCGGTGCCAAGACCTTGCAAGACTTCCCGCCCCCGCCTCCCGCCCCCAGCACCGGGCCTGACTCAAGACGGTCTTGATGACCCAAATGTCGTAACCATAAGAGTTTCCTCTCTGCTCGGGAAACAGGAAAAATAGAGACACACATTCTCGCTCAGCCTTTGACCTTTGGCTCTCACTTTCCGTCTTCCAGCATTTTTGGGGAAACGAGTTTGTATTTTCAAAGGGCTGCCTTGTCTTCTCTGCACATTTTCGTGAAATGACGTAAAGAGGCAACTTCTAAAACACAGTGTCATGCCGGAAAGCGCGGGCCCGCTGAATGAGCCCGGCTGTTCGTCTGTAATCACTCCAACGTCTGAAATGCCCAGATCACATATGCTTCAGAGGCTGGGGCTAACAATATGTTCTTGATGCCATTTTAGGCAACTGCCAGCGAGCGTCCCCAGGGCCAGCTCGTCAGCGGAGGTGGGCTCACCCGCCAGCGCCCCTGCTCACCGGTCCCGCACGGGAGCGTGCTCAGAGCTGTGAGCATTCCTGCCAGAGGCCAGAGGATGGCAACACCGAATGTAAACATTTATTCCTCGACTACAAGGAGAAGTCGGCCGTGTCAGGCCTGGGGTTTGGGCCTCACAATAAAGGCTTTGTTTGTGCGAACGGCAAAGGGGCGAGCAGCCCCTCCAACTCCGTCTGCAGGACGGTAGGTCGCTTTAAGTCAAACTGTTAAACCTTTAAAAAAGGGTTTTATTTTAATGCTCAAAAATTAAATCTCTCTCTGTCTGTCTCTCTCTCTCTCTCTCTCTCTCTCACACACACACACACACACACACACACACACTTTTTATAGTAACTAGAGTCAATGAAATACTGTGATTGGGCATGCTTTGAAGAAAGGCATTTTTTGAGAACCGCATCTTTAACATCCCCAGTGGCTTGAGGGCTTCGACAGCACAGGAGGCTGCCAAGGGTTCCGCGGGAGAAGGGGACCGAGACGGAGGCTGGGACACTTAGAACAGGTTGCTTCAAGTGAAATCAGAGGCCCCACACCCTTGAAGGATGAGCATTGCCTCCTCCTGAAAGGGTAGAACGAAATTCTCTCCTAGCCATCCTGAGACTGCCTTAGAAGTATTACACTGTTACAGATTTCAAAAGGTTAGCTTCAATGAGCCTGACATCAGTATAACCCAAAATAACCCATTCAAGAGAAAAGTAAGAAATAATTGCTGTTTTCTCTTTTTTTCCCCCTCTGCTATATTGCTATAATGATTTTGCATAACAGATTGAACAAAGCGCTGTTGTGACAGGTGGTGGAATTCAGCTAGTAAGCACCGAGACAGGGTTCAATTTAGTTTGTGAATCCTTTAATTGTTGTGCAGCTAATTAAAGAAGGTTCTTTACACTCGCAAGTGTTTACCGTTGCTAGTATGCATACATGAAAAATTAAATTGTGCCTTCAAGGGCTGAGAACTATAGAAAAATCATAGCTGAGGCTGCAACATGCTTACCAGCTCAAAATAGCTGCTTTTCACAATTGGAATTTGTAAAACTTTTTGCTAAGCAAATATAGAGCTAATTAGAAGTGTTCGTTGGACCAATTAACATTTAAATAAATAAGCCATATTGCACATTTCACAGTCTTTATTTAATGATGCTTCTAACTCTTTGGAAAGATTCTCTTAAGTACAAATAAGTTGTCATAAAAATGAAAGATAAAAATAACCCCATAACAGTATATGCTATTTTTTTCCTTTTGCCTTGAAGTCCCTTCCGAAAACTCTGTACCTATTATTGAAGAAGAAAAGGGAGGAAAAAAAACACACACCTACCACCCACAAATCCAGATCTTTCTTTCATCTTCTCTAGTTACCTTTCCCTTCTTTGAATAGAAACAGAAAAACATATTTTATTACTATTTAAATTGTTATGATAATTCTGTTTACTTACGGTTTTTACCCCATGGTAGAAAAATCTGTTTTAGAAAATCCCACTTTAATCTGAGAACATGCGTAAGCAAGGGAAAGAAGGAAAGGGTGGGCAAAAACAGCAGTGTCTGGGGGGCGCAGCGGAGAAAGTGGCTGGGAAATCCCTCCCACGCGCCCCTGTGCGGAGGGGACCCTCAGGGGCGCTGCCGCCACTCCTGGGGCCACACCCATTCTTGCTGGAGGCCAGAAGCACTGGGTGGTGGGACACTCAACCTGGACCCTGGGGTCCCTCTTTCTTACTCTCAAAGACAAAGATGCGTGTGTCAATGGAAAAGAACAGACAACCGGCAAGCAGCCTCGACATTTAGCTTTTACAAAGATGTACAAGTAATTCAAAGAGGGAAACGTAGTTTTTCCCACAAATGCTGCTGAATGGAAAAAAAGTACCTTGACCTAAACGTCCCATCTCACACAAAAATTAACTCAAAATGCATCACAGGTTTCAAAGTGAAACATAAAACTGAAACTTTAGAAGATAACACGGGAAAAAAATCATCAGGACTCAGATCCTGGCAAACAGCTCTCAGACATGTCACCAAAGGCATGATCCATAAAAGGTAAAATTGATGAATTGGATCTCATCAAAATAAAAATTTTTGCTCCGCAGAAGACCCTGCTAGGAAGATGAAAAGACAAGCCACAGGCTGGGAGAAAATATTTGCAAACCACATGTCTGACAAAGGACTGAATCTAATATATACAAAGAACTCTCCAACTCTACAGTAAAAAGACGAAAACAGCATTAGAAAATGGGCAAAAGACACGATCAGTCATTTCACCAAAAGGATATACAGGATGTTCAAGTAAACACATAGAAAGATGTTCAAAAAAGTAAAAGAGATGTCAGTAGCAATTAGGGAAATACGGACTAAAACCAGGAGGGTCTACCATGGCACACCTAGCTCGCCAGTTAAAACAAGAAATAGCGAGAATACCAAATGCTGGCCAGGATGCAGAGAAACTGGGTCTCTCGTACTTTGTTGAGCCAAATACAAAATGGGGGTACAGCCATGCTTGAGAAGAGTTTGGTAGCTTCTTACAAAACAAAACCTACGGGGCTCACCTGGGGACTCAGTCAGTCGAGCGTCATAGTCTGGATTTCTGCTCAGGGTATAATCTTACGGTTTGTGAGATCGAGCCCCCATGTCAGGCTCTGCACTGAGCGTGGAACCTGCTTAAAATTCTCTCTCTCTCTCTCCCCCTCTAGCTCCCCAAACTCTCTCTGTCTCCCAAAAGCAAAACAAAACAACAAAACAGACACTTACCATACAACCCAGCAAGTGCCCTTCTGAGCATTTATCTTACAGAAATGAAAACCTACTTCCACACAAAAATTGGTCGACCTACTATTCGCCGCAGCATTATGTGTGTTAGCCAAAAGCTGGACACAACCACAGTGCCCCCACAAGAGGGGAGTGCTAAACAAACTGTGGTCCGTTCAGACAATGGAGGACGACTCAGTGCACTGAGACACGCGGCCATATGGATGGATCTCAAGGGCAATATGCTGAGTGAGAAAGGTCCACTTAACGCATGATCCCATTTATCTAATATTTTCAAACTGATAAAATCATAAAGATGGCATATAGACTAGTAACTGCCAGGGGCTAGAATGGTGGGGCTGGGATGAATACTACAAGCAAAAAGGGGCAGCATGTGTGACATCTTCGTGGTGACGGACTAGGTCTGTATCTTAACCGGGGTGGTAGTTACCGAATGTACAGATGCCACCAAATAGCATAGAACTAGGTGCACCTCATAGCAATATCCATTTCCTGGTTTTGCTATTATACTTGACCCTGGAACAAGGCCGAGGTTAGGGGCGCCGACCCCCCATGCAGTTGAAAAACTGTATATAACTTTTGACTCGCCAAAAACTCAACTACAGATCACCGGCTACTGACTGCAAGCCTTACCAATAGCATAAGGAGTCGATGAACACATATTTTGTACATGATATGTATTCTATGCTGTATTCTTGCAATAAAGTGAGCTAGAGAAAAGAAACTGTAAAGAAAATCGTAAAGAAGAGAAAATACATTTATAGCACTGTACTCATCCAAACAATCCGTGTCTAAGTGGACCTGTGTGGGTCACATCCATGCTCTTCAGCTGTCGACAATGCAGGGACCTGGGCAAACAGTCCACAGGGACCTCCCTGTAATACCTTTGCAACTTCCTGTAAGCCTGTAATTATTTCAAAATTTTAAGAGTTAAAAAGAAAACTAAGAAATGAATGTTTCTTATGCCATTTCTTTGCTACTTTCTAACGCCCTGGACCTGGTCTCTTCTGTAAGCTCTTAATTCCATGTCGAGAGCCAATGATGTACTCTCTCCACGGGAGGATTCTCTCTCACACATCGACATATTTCTGAGCACAGCTTACCCTCCTGTAAGAACGAGGGTCTTCCCAGACCCCCACCTCCACGTCCTCATCCCTGGGAATCACTAAGAGGCCTTACTGTCCACTTTGGCTCCCAATATTGAAACCAAACTAAAGAGGCCAATTAACATTGAAATAAATGAGGCAGATCTGTGAAGAGTACACAGAAACCAAAATCTAAGGGGTAGGATGGAAATGACAATAGAAAATGAAGGACTGAAAGCTGCTTTTGTTTTTAACTTTTTGTCTTGAGATCATTATAGAGTCACAGGTCCTTGTAACATACAACGTAGAGGGACCCTGCCTACTGCTTACCTATCCACGGTAACCTCATACATAACCACAGCGCAGTAGCACAAGCAGAAAAATGACAGGGATTCCACTAGTTTTACATACACTCACTTGAGTGTGTGTGTGCGCGCGCATGTGCATTTAGTCCTATGCAATTTTTTCACGTGTAGTTCTGCCTGGCAAAACAGACAAGAGAGGAGGCTAGCGGGAGGGCTCCAAGCCGGTCAGAGTTCTTGTCAGGAAACCTTCCCTTTATGATGCCAAGTGTGGGTTTAGACACCGGTGTATGATGTGTTGGGGAGTCCCGACAGTTAGCAGGCAAAGTCAGGGACAGTCTCTCTTACCAATGAGTCTCAAACCAGTTTTCCAGCTTGGTCTCTGTTAACCAAGCCCTCAAGTCACAAGTTCTAACAAATAATAAATAAAGTTCTAACAAATAACAAATAATAATAAAAACTCGAATTTTCAACCTTAGGGCCCTGGGAGGTCGGAAGGCCAGCCAGGGGCTCTAGGCTCTGGCAAGAGGCTGGGGAGGAAGAAGCAGGTTTGCAGGAGGGCCAAGGTCCTATCTGGCAGGAAGGACCTTTAAAGACTGCCCTCACATCACAGAAAGGAGACAGGACACATTCTGCGAAAGGCCCCCCTGCCCCCCAAAACCATTTGCAGAGTCTCCTCCTGGAAACCGCTGCTCCGTAAGCTACCTGCAGTCTACACTGAGTATCTACACAAAAGGTGGGTGGGGGCGACCCATCTAAAGAAATTGCCAAAAACAAAAAGAAACCACAAGCTTCTAGAGCCTCAAACTGGTCCAGAAAACAGAAGTCAAATTGGGCATGTCCTCTCAAACGGCTTATTTTATAGGCCCTTGAACACAGACATGTGATCCCTTATTTGGAAGACATCCACCGGTCCGGCTCCCTCCCACAGACAGAATCAGCCTCTTGGGTGGGAATGGGAGGCGTTACCCAGCATCCCTCGGCCTGAATAAAAGGATGGCATTTTTTGTAACTGGTATTTTTTTGCTCAAGGAGAAGTTGTCTTTAAAAACATAATGAAATAGGCAGAGCGGAGAAGCGTTTTAGGACAGTGAGATCATTGTACCGTAGTCTGTAATGCACCTTGTAGCGCACAAACCCGACAATGGCGGGCAGCTGTCATTACACCGTTGTCCACACCCAGAGGACGTACACTAAGAGTGAACCCTAGTGTAGCAATGGACTTGGGGTGATAATGGCGTGTCAGTGGAGGCTCACTGATTGTGACAAAGTTACTCCTGCGGTGCGGGCTGTCCAAAGTGGGGGAGGTTGGAGGTATGGGGGAAGGGCTACATGGAAACCTCTTTACTCTCTGTTCAGTTTTTCTGAATTTTTAATTAAAAAAACTGAAAACAAAAATATGAGTGATCCTGTTATGGGAAATCTTATACTCCAAACAAGCCTTAACTTGCATGAAAATGATAAAAAGTCCCTACTAAACAGAAATGGAGAGCGTGGATCCTTTGCAGCATCTGAGACTCAGCAAGACGCACAGGCATTTCATCTCGGCAGAGGCAAAGTCTGACGTTAGAGAAGAACCCGGTGCTAAAACCTGCTCACCAGCAGCCCTGAGCAAGGCAGGGACTCTTCCCAGCAGGGCGTCCTGGGAAGGAGCGGCTCCCCTCAGGCAGATAAAGCAAAGGTCTGGGTGACCCTGGGCCCTCTTCCCACAGGATGAATTCCTGACCAGTGACTGTGGCACATCAGGGTGAATGTTCTCCAGCCACCAGCAGACTGGGTTCAACACTAAACCACAACCCGCCCACCCCAACGCCCCAAGCCGAATGTGCGTCTCGGGTGTTTCCCTGTAGATATTGCAAACTGAGAAAAAAACTGCCGCTTTTATGTTTCAGTTACTTGATATTCCCTTTATGGTTTCCCAAAGTGACGATTTGTTGGGGTTTTAGACTATAGGTTTGTAGGTCATAAAGTCCCTGTCCCATGTTAGCTCCCTTATTAAAAAAAATCATTTTTATTAACATTGTACCAGCGATGACATGAAAATGGGCAGTAATGAAGGTTCACCTAAAGTCCGTCCCTTCCACACAGCAGAAAGCCTGGGACCAGACCCTCCGCTGGTCCAGTGAGGCGTCAGTATCGATGACAGTCTCACTGTTGGGCAACTTTGCGACCAGGCACGAAAGCCTTTATGTGCTTTACCTTTATCTGCAGGGGTGGCCGGGCCCATGAGCAGTCCAGCTGAGAGCCAGACGTGTGTGGCCCCAAAGCCAGTGGCTCTCCCCTCCAGTCTCTCCAGCCCTACTGCGTGCAAGGCTTGGGCGTTAATGAGTGGGGACTCTCTCTCGGGAGGGTAAAGAAGCAACTTCTCACGTAATCTTTCCAGAATGCACTATTTACAGGCCGAGCAAACAATCGCCACCCAGTACAGGAGGAGAGATGACATTGTTTTCCCTTCCCTACGTGGGAGGTTGTGGTAGCGCACAGGGACCCGGGGAGGGCCGCTGAAGGTGGCTTCCTCCGGTGCCCCGAGCAGAGGCAAGATGCAAGAGACACACCCGGCCCGCCCTACACCCGAGTCTATGTGTGCTGGGAGGCAGGAAGGTGGCCGGGAAGTAGGGTGGGAAGGGGGCTGTTTGAGGAAATGAGTGTTTACAAATGCAAACCCAGTAATTACACACCCACACATACCCTATTGGTAGTTAGACACCTAACTACACATTTGCACATGCAATTACCCAATTTGTACAGGTTCATGATAGGTAAGTAGGCCATAGGTGGGCACCCTTGTTGGACGGGCTTGAGAAAATATAAATCATCCTCTAAGATACAAAGGGGGAAACTGAAGTCCTTTAAGGAAGGGTCTGGGCCACCAATTAGGCAGATACCCATGGTATCTGGTGCGTGCAAGGCCCCTGCTGTGGGGTTTGACGTCCAGCAGGAGTCACTGGGTGCCACTAGCTGATCTGACCGCGTGGCTGGCGTTTTGTCATCTGTACGTGCCCTTCCCTGGCCTGGACCTCCGGTCCCCGGCCAGCTCTCCTGGCAGACTCCTCGGCCTCCACCTCAGAACCAAAGGCTTTCACCCCACTTGTGCTTCCCATCCGTTTTCTCTCCACCTCCTTCACTACCGCCCCATCGAAACCACCACCACAGGCCCAAGTGTCCACTGGTTTCCCTGCATCCCTCCTACCCACATGCGCCTTCAACAATTCTGCCCCTTGTATAACAGCCACCAGTCACTTTAGAGACTAAAACCTTTAGACACGTCTACAAGGCCTATGTGGTCTTACCTTACCTCTCTCTCCTGCCCTTACTCTCTGTCCACAGTCCCAATGCCCACCTTCCAGTCTTCAGATTCACTGAGTTCCCTTGGCCACAGGGCCTTTGCACTCACTGTTACCTCTGCCAGAATGCTCTTCCTTGCGCGGTGCCTGTCTAACCCCCACCCAAGATTGTTGAGCTTATAGTTTGCCAGGTGCAAGTTCCTGGCAGGGAGGCTCTGAGCGCTCCAGATCCTGCTCCCTAAGGCACCTGTCCAGGTTGTGATTTTGTATACGTTCATGTGATTTTCTAATGAATGTCTGTCCCTCCCTCTAGACTAAAGGCTCCCCAAAGCCAGGGATGGAGTCTACTTTTGCTCATCACCATATCCCCTGTGGATAGTGAGTCTCGAATAAAATCTTTGGGCATGAATGAATTACTGAGTGAGCATATGGATGAGTGAATGAAAGCACTGCACCCTCTTCCGGGATGCCTCTGCTTGTGTTTCTCATATCGACCTGCCTATCACCTGGCTTCCTCCCTAATGAAGCATGAACATGGTGTGAGCAGGAACCTGGTCCTCGTGGCAAAGTCCCACATGTGGCTGTAGAATGAACGAGTGAATGGTGAGCTGTGTGACTCAGAACTATTCCTCTTACTCAGTGCTTCTGACTGACATGACTCCCTCATACACATCAGTCCTCCCAAGGGACCGCTTCACACAGTAGGTGTCTTATGCACCTGCCAACCAGACAAATGAATTAACCTACCACATTGGGCCACGGAGATCATAGAAAAGTGTTTTCCAAATGCCCTCGGGAGTTCAGCGTTCACACAATCTCACGTGTCTACTGCCGTGGTGTGATTTGAAGTCACCAAGCCATTTAAAACTTACACGAGCGTGTACCCTGTCATATTTTGAGCTAACCGTGCACTAATTTTCAGGACAGAGAGAAAATAGTTAATTACTATTTTGCACCGCTGTCCTCTCCATCCCTTCTCCCATAATGTAATGCAGTAAATGAAGAAGTCACTCTAGTGCAATTTTCATCTCCAGAAAGAAAACAGCACTTACGACTCTTTGTTTGGGAGTTTAATTCTAGCTCGCTTAGGAACGGGATCGGATGGTCTCGCGAGAACAGAGACACCCTAGGAAAACGGGAAATCACACAGAGAGCACCGGGCTGGCTGGGAAGCGGCAGCGGAGGGTCTGGGGGCGGGCACCACAGAGAAACCAGGTAACCACAGCTAATCACCAGCTTAAGGCGTCAGCTTAAGGCGTCAATTCTGCATCCTGAGCTTCCCAACCCTTCTGTGCTGCCCTTGAGATGGGACAGTGCACGCTCTCCGCGTGGGCGTGAACTTCTTAAGGCTAAATTCTGTGGTCTCCTTAATGAAATCCCTGTGGTGGCTGCTTCTGCCCTCCATTTGTGTTTTAGATTTGACCACAAATTCTCTCTGCCCCACCTCCCCTGCCTCTGGGGACTTGTGGTTTCTGTCTGGTGTCTCTGCAAATTCTGGAGGACACCCATCGGGGCCCTGGGGCTCCCCAAGGGAAGACTCCAATCCCCACGAGCGTGGGTAAGGCAGAGGGCTACGAAAGCAGGACCCCCCCTTCCCTGCAATGGGAAGGAGCCTGAACCCCCTCCCAGCACCCAGAGAGCTGGGAGTCTCAGACGGAACAAATGCACGCCCGCTTGCCTCTCCTGGCAGACACTTTCCTGGGAAATCCTGAACCAAGGAGCGGCCAGAGGGAGAGCATAGGATTTATAAGATATGCCACATCAGCTAAATTAATACTGATTTGTCCTGGGGCACAATTACAAGGTTTAAGGTTACAGTGCCAGCAGTCTGGGAGACAATTACATTCTAAGACAGCTCGAAAAGGGGTGCCAGAGCTGAAATCAGAACAAGGAAAAGTTTGGCATAAGATTCAGTCTCTGAGCAAATGAGAAAATGTGTGTGGGGTTTTTCCCCCAAGTTCCTTTACCTTTAACCCTCTTTCTCTTGGTTGTCTTCAGATCCAGTCTGTCTTGCGCTTTATCATCTTTGTATTAGCACTGGGAACAAGCATTTCCAAATCAAGAGAACCGGGCCAGGTGTGGGGGCCCAGGCCCCTCCTCTGCACCTGTGATCAGAGATGGCAGGTGCTCCAGGACCACACAGTTTGTTTGCACTTCCTCGGACTGTTGGCAGAGGGATGCCAGGTATGACCTGTCCAGGTACATGCAGAGGCAATGGCTGGGGTCTCGGCGTCGGGGTCCTTCAGGCCCACAGCATGCACTTCTAGAAGCAACACTTAGTCCCTAGTGTATCAATATTAATGCTGCCAGTGCTCAAGGGCACATCGTGCCTGAGGTTTACAAAGTGCTCTGTTGAGAAGACTTGGAAAGCTCACATCTGGAAATGGATGCTCCCAGTGGCCCCAAAGCCTCAGTGGTGCTAAAGGGGCCTGAATGTAATCATGGGGTGTGGGGAGGACAGGCCATCTCCCTGTGCCTCAGTTAGAAACCTCTGAAAAGTGCACAGATCTGCCTGCCACCTGGGCTCCCCATCGGGATCTCTGGCTATGTGTGCATGGGTGTTTCTAAAAGCCAGGAAAGACACTGCAAGCCCAGGGGGTCTGGAAGCATGCATGTCCCGCCTCCTCAGGCCTCAGAAGGCTGACCTCCAACTCAGGTGCCAGATGTGAGAGTCTCTCAATGAGCCTGGCCGGTGAGTTGGGGACATCGAGGGGACATCGAGTCGGCTGGGGGGGGCGGAGTCTGCACCCTCGGGACACGAGGGTACATCGAGTCAGGGGTGGGGGGGAGTCTGCACCCTCGGGACACTCCGGTCCTGACCGGCAGCCCCTCAGGCCTGCACCACAAACCCTCTGCAGTCACCCCCGGCCCTCAGAGTTTCACTTAATTCCCTCGTTCTTACTGGCTCATGCTGCCTTTCTTCTTTCCCAAACCTTTTCGGTCTGAGGGTTTATTAAAGGGGACAGAAGAGAAGGCCCTAGCAGTTTTTATTTTATAAGTTCCAAAGTACACTAAGGACAGCTGAACTGAAGATTCAAGTAAAGAGAAAGGCGAGTTAGCAGGATTTTCTTCTTCTGACAGTCTCAGCCACAGCTCAGGGACCCATCGGAAATGGGTTCGGCAGACAGTAAACGCTAAGTGCCCAGGGTACCGTCCCCTACAGGGCAGGCACCTCAGTGACACAAGCATGTCCTTGAAAGTCCCTGAGGTCCTGAGCGGGGTGTCTAGGGAGACATCCAGGGAAGGAGGCAGCATGCACAGGGAGGTAGGGACCTTGGCAGCCACATGGCACATTTCAGGGAAAACACAGCAGTGGTGGATGCCGTGGGGCCCGGCCAGCCGTCTTTCCTCTCCAGTTGTGCTGGAAACATGTTTTCCCAGAGACCTTTACAGTTCAACTTGGAAAATGTCACAACAATGCACTCAGCAATTGAATGGTCCTTCTAGAAGGCAGGAGCTGGAGGAGCCCGGTGCTCTCTCCGTGGGCAGGGCAAACCTGAGGGGGCAGATCCACCAGGATTCAGCGGCCGAGGGCATGATCACGATTCTACCCAAGGGACATTTTCCAAGCCAGCATCTTCAGTGGGTCCAGTCCTATGCCCAGCTTGGCCCAGTCTGGAATTTCCGCATTGGTAAGAAAGGCACAGATCTGGTCCACGATAAATGTCACCACAATACAGTCCCTGGGGGCAAATCATGACTCATCTTGTCTATACTGAACACGTAAGAGATTTTGAGCTGGAAAGGGTAGGTGACACAGAAGACCACCAGTGGTAGACACACATCTTGGGCCCAACATTAATTTTCTTTACAACGATCTTGTGCCCAGAGTAGATGAAGGGGAAGACCCTGACTCACGATCCAGCG
Source organism: Suricata suricatta (assembly GCF_006229205.1). Classification (NCBI taxonomy): domain Eukaryota; kingdom Metazoa; phylum Chordata; class Mammalia; order Carnivora; family Herpestidae; genus Suricata; species Suricata suricatta. Next base: position 37,295,634 of record NC_043715.1, on the reverse strand, counting down.
ATCACCCTCTGAGCAGATGCTCCCCCTCCAAGGAGGCCCTTCCCCTAAAGCTTCCGTGGGAGGATCACCCGCCACACGGTGACCTTTTGAAAAGCCCCTTTGCGCGGAAGGGCTGTACAAATCAATGCTTCACTTGGGGGAGTTGTAAGACCACACCTCACCTCTGCAAAGGGGAGCCCTGTGCAGGGTGGGAGCCCACGCTGGGTAGTCCCACACCGGGGGAAGGGATGTGGAGGGGCTCACACACAGTCCTGTGTTCCGGCTTCATGGTGGGAGGAGCTGGTGCTCTAAGAGTCGGGCCGGGGGACTCTGTCCTCTCCCCAAGACCACCCCATCCAGCCCTCAGACCTCCTGAGGGGGGCGCTGCTGCACGGAAGGGGTGACTTCCAGGAAGCGGGCCCCCTGCAGTCAGCCAGTCACTACATAAAAGTGCCATCACCAGCTGTCTTAAGGACAGGATTTTAGTCCTGGAATGCAGGGGGGAAATCCATAAGTGAAGCTCTGTCTTCACATCAGCTGCCATGCACGCGCTAGGAAAAAACAAACATATCGTCCACTGCAGCCCGACCCTGAAAGAACGTTACAAGCACAGTCCTGGGTGTCCAAGAGCTGGACTCCAGGTGACGGCACCCTCATCTTGCAAGTTCACACTCACGTAGCTGGATTCTTCCCCGAAGTGAAGGAGTCGGAGCAGCCGTGTCCCACGACATGACCGAGGGAGGGTGTGATCTGGGAGGGCACTGAGGGTGCCGGGCACCCCCCATGCCGCACCCTGGATGGCAACGCCCTGAGAGGTCACAGCTGGAGGCCACGCCGGACACTGTGGAGTGGAACTGCCACCTGCCAGAGGGCCCTGTGGACTTGGGCAGAAGCACGGCCTGACGACCAGGGACCCCTGTGGGGTGGGTGCCCCAGGACAACTGCCAGTCCTCACCATCGCCCACAGCTGCAGGTAGTTTTAGCTTGACATGCAAACTCACATGGTTTTCTTCACCCCAGTTCTTGGAGAGGAAACCCAGACATCCACTTTCACTGAGGCCCCTGGGTGTGGTGACCTGTTGGTTTGCGCGTCCTAACTTAGGATAAGCCAAAGAGGCCCCCACGGTGGGGGGCCCCCTCCACCAGAAGTCCAATAGCTACTTCCCCAGCTCCGTCTCCCCGCAGCCCGCTTCTCACAGCTGCTGATTCCTGACCAGATCAACATTCATGTGCAGCCTCAAAGGCCTTGGCATCTAGGAGCCACGGGGAGGGAGAGTAGACTTGGGAGGGGGAATGGGGACCCAAAGGGTGAACTGACCAGCCTGCCCAGGCCAGGCCGGTGCCTGTCTTCCCTCCACACCCCCTCCTGGGCCTGCACCCCTGCTCTAGGCTGGCCCATGTCCTGGACAGGCAGACGAGTAGGGGTCTGGGTGAGAGGAAGGTGCAGGGGGCCGTGCCGTCCAGCCAGGCCCCCTGGGGACAAGGCTGGCACATCCCAACAGCCACTAGTGTCTGCAGCTTCTCTACAAACGGGGATTAAGCAACAGAGGCAACAAATGTCCCTTTCTGTGAGCATTTGACCTTATCTGGAGTGTGTCATCAGCTTGGAGAGTCATGGCTTATGTCAGTGTGGGAGAAAAACGGCCTCCACGGCTTCCAAATTGGGAGCGCTCTGCTCTCAGCGGCAGATGTAAACCAAGCCCGTGGTAAGTGGCAATAAATGGTTTGGAAAGAAGCAGTGGGTCCCTCACCGCCATCAGCCACGGGAGGGCAGGGAGCACGCACCCCTATCCAGCCTCGCTCAGCGAGGTCCTCTGGGCCCCGCTCGCAGCCACCAAGGGCCGTGGGGCCTCGGCCTCGACTGTGCGGGGCAGGGCCCAAAGTCCGCCTGTGGCCAGTGACAGTCCCTCCCCGGGTGGGCAAGCTCCGTTTCCTTCGGCAGCTCACAGCTGAGCACTGGCCCTCTCCCACGTTTGGACTGTGCTCAGGCTTTCTTGTGATGCCATCCCGAGGCCTCGGCCGGTTCTGACCACAGGGCCCGCAGCCCGTGCCTGAAAGCTTGTGTCACCTGTGGGCCAGCAGCCACATAAGAGCCAGGGCTCTCCTTCCCAGCGACCACCTCTTCTGTCCTCACGATGCTTCAATCACAAAGCAAACAGCCCGGCTCGGGCTCGGGCATCGCCTCCTCTCGCACCTTTTTATCAGAATCTTAACACACAGATGTCAACATGCTAACTTAAAAACTGCTGACGGAGCGGGGCTTGGGACAAGCCCTGGGGTACAGCGCCCCCATCCACACCGCCGACCCGCACACAAGCTCTGTCTCTGCTTCACGATAGACCTGCTCCCCGAGAGGCAGGAGGAACCGCCAAGTTTCTTCCACCAAAACCTGTTCCTGAGAGCCTGAAAATGAATACCTGATACCCAGGGCTGCGTGCCAGGCACTGCCGTAGATGCCCACAGAAACTGATATTAGCAAACACTGACTAAGGACCTACTATGTGCCAGGAGAGACAAGAGGCACGAAGGGCAGACCTGTAGACAGACTATATAGTGTGGTCAGCTAACAGAGGGCTAATTCTACCCAGGGCCAAGAGAAATGGCTTCCACAGTGGGGTGACTTTTCAGTGGGATTCTGGAGGATGAGCAGAAAATTTCTGGCGTGGGAGGAAGGATAAGTGACTGGCTTTCTAAAATTTTTTTAATGTTTTAAATTTATTTTTGAGAGACAGAGAGAGACAGCATGAGCAGGGGAGGGTCAGAGAGAGGGGGAGATACAGAATCCGAAGACAGGCTCCAGGCTCTGAGCTAGCTGTCAGCACAGAGCCCGATGCGGGGCTCGAACCCACAAACTGTGAGATCATGCCCTGAGCTGAAGTCTGACACTTAACCACCCAGGCGCCCCAGTGACTGGCTTTCTAAGACAAACAAATACATATGCAAAGAGCATAGAGAACCCAAGGGTTTGGTTATCTGAGGAATGGCAAGGTGCTCCGGGACACAGAAGAGAGGTGGCATGGAAAAGGGACAGGGCAGGAACTAGGAACATGTCATGTGAGATGCAGCTGGGAAGGTAGGATGGGACACGGGAGTGGTGGGCCTTAGATGCAACACCAGCTGTCCACACGATCTCCAAAAAACACCTGCCAGTTCAGTGACCTGGGGATTGCCATTCATTCATTCATTTGGACATTTCCATTGAGGTCCCACAAGTATGCAATGCTCTACAGGGTCCATGGCTCCCCCCAGCTGGATACACAAAAGATATCCCAAGGTAGCACCTGTAAGGCTGAGCTCAGACACCAAGGAAGGTTCATAATGCAGGTGAAATTGCATGTGAGCCTGAACAGCCGAGTCTGAAAAGCTGGTGGTCCAATCAGTAGAAGGAACTGTGTGAGCCCAGGCGTGGGGTGGACGGCGTGTGGTGTGCTTGTGCCCGTGAGAAGGCAGCCTAAACTCTACCCCTCGTTAGAGCCCATAAGAAGGCTAAGGATGCTCAGTGAGGCCTTAAGTGCCGAGTGCAGATGGTAGGACTCCACGCTGCAGGGAACCAGGGCTCACCCAGCATTAGGAACAGCAAAGGGCTGGGAGAGGAGGTGGGGGGATTGATGACGGCAGCACAACAGAACAGAGCCAAGAATGATCAGAGGAGGCATCCTGCTTCACAGCCAGGGGACTGCCCGGTTCCCCAGCCCATAGGAAACAACCATCCAGGCATCCAGCAGGAACCTGTTGCCCCTCCTTGCAACTGGCACTTCTTCCCAGCGCCGGTGATGCCCCAGGCACGTGTCCCCCGCCCCCTCCGGTCACCACAACCATGATGACCCCCACTATCATCGCTTCCCTCCACCGCTGCGGTGGTAACCAAACTCAACCACCTTCCCTCCCTCCTGCCGTTCCCCTGCCTCTTGGCTGTTCCAGCCCCCTCAAGGCCCTTTCCTCCTTCTCCCCCCTCCAGCGGGAAGCATCCCTTTTCTAAAAGCCACGTGGGCCCTCATTCCTCCTCCCCTGACCCCCACCGCAATGTGGTGGGTGACCCGTTGATGGTCACGCTCTACACCATTCGGCAGTCTCCATGCAGGGTCTCAGCGCCATGTCCGGATCCACATCCATGACTGAAGGCCCCCAGAGAGCCCAACGCAGGCCCATGAGACCACTGGTCAGAAAAGGCACCCGGCACCCACCATGGCCCTCCAGTAGTATGGCACGTCATTGGGAGAACCTGGCTTTGCCCCCTGCTCACTGCCCTGCCCCATCCACGCACAGTATGTGGTCCACAATGAATCCTAGTCAACATTCACAGAAACACAGTGTCCTGGTAGGATGAATCCCAGGCTTGAGCAATGAAGGATCTACCCAGCTTGATGAAGTTGATACGTTCCCGAAAACCCAAGTTGCGTTCATGGCTTTGGCGGGAGGGGGGAGGACCTGCATTTTATCCCAGATGCACTAGAGTGAGTTAGCCAATTTTGAGGCTCTCCACGGGGAATCTTTTTGAACAAAGAGAATGGCTCCCTGATTTATGTTTGATAAAGGATGATTTTCTATACTAAACTTCCTTAACACAGAGAACACCCAGAGGCTCTGAGGTCAGGGCCTTACATGGCTGCCATTACCTCCATCCCCAGAAAACCACTTGGATTGCATGTGACCCACTGCGTCCCCACCTCCAACGCAGTTCCGGCCAAGCCAGGCCGCACTTCCCTCTCTCACCGCTGATCCCCGTCTGAGCGATGCATTAGCAACGTTCGTGCACCACCAGAAATGCACCGCTACCTCTAGCATTCACACAGGACTTCCTTCCTAGGAAAAAAAAAATCCCTACCCACATCCCATCCACCAAAAGAATGCTTAATCAATGAAAAAATTAACTGTATCCCTAAATAAAGAAGTGCAGATATTTTCTTTACAGTGCTTTATTAATTTGTAAATACCATTATTGAATTTTTGAAAGTTCTAATTTAAATGTATTGATCTATTATTGTTTTGTGGATTTTCCACCCAAATGTCTTGGAGGAAATGAATGGCTAACACCGGACTGCTGCAGCGGTGGAAACTTTGCCAAACCATAAAAGAAGAGTTTTGTACACATACTGTGTAAGGAACTGGTGTCCGGTCCACAAAGCTGACATGTTTATGTTTCATTCGGACTGGACAACCTTCTTTCAATAGCTGTGTCGGTAGCCCTAATAGGGAAGGGGACGCAAGCTGTCTCTGTGGGCGGGTGGCAGGGGCAGATAGCAACCCATTGAAAGTGAGTAAACACATCAGCCAAAACGTGAACAAAAGAAGATCCCATTTATTCAAAATGACTCACATGGTCACTCTGATGAGATTGAAACCAGGGAATGAAAAGCATTCTCCTCTGCCTGCTTGCTGTCTCCCCACAAAAGAATTTAAATAAGAAATATTTGCTGGTTTCCCATGTAGGAAACTTCATGGGAATTTAGTTAGCAATGCTTTATACATTAACGGTATTTGGACGGGGGTGGAGGGGCCGAGAGATGAAACTAAAGGGCTGTATGTACCCCATCAGGTCAGCTCTACCTCCCTGCGGACCTTGACCATGCCCATCCCTCTCCTGGACACCCCCCACCATGCTCTCTCACCTGCTCCCCATCACCCTGTTCCAACTCTAAATCACAGAACACCACAACCTTGCCCAGACTGTTCAAGGCTTCCCATTAGCCTGGAAATTAGCACCTTGCCCCTGCCTGCAAAGCCCACGTGACCATGGTCACCCTCCACTGTGGCCTCACCCCACCAGGTCTCTCTTCCCTGTCCCTGATGTCCTGGTCCAGCTCTTTCAGCATGTCAGTCCTGTCCCCACCTGGGGACCTGTGCCCCCGTGGGCTTCCCTATGTCTCAACACCCGCCTCTTCCTCTGTAACACTCCAATCAAACGTCACTTCTTCAGGAAGTCCTCCTAAGAAGACGCCATCTGTGTCCTCCTTGCCACACTACACTCTTTCCTACGGTTTGTGTAACTGCAGGCTCAGTAGCTCTCCTCGCCCCAAATTAAGCTTGGCATCCTGTCCTTAACACGGTGCCTGGCACATAGCAGGTGCAAAGATGTATTGATCTAATTGAGGGAAATGGGACCACTATGGGGGACACGATTTGTGCTCCTTATGTAGCAACAGGTGTCGAGAACCTGAATGGACACGGGGCAGGTCCCTGCTGAGAAGCAGCCAGACACGATTCTTCTGGAAAATGGCCCACACTCTGCCCTCATGGAGCTGTACTTCCAAGGGCCCAAAATTCGTGATGCCCACTCCCAGTGCCTTAAGGCTAAACTTCGGAGGGCACAAGGTTCCTTCTGGTCTGAGAGCACTCACTCTGAGGCGGAGTTTTCCTGCAGCATTTGAGACAAATCAGTTGGGTCACTTGTGAATTATAGAGCGCTAAAAAAATTAATATTTATGACTCCTCAATATCTCACCTTTTTTTGGCCGCTCGTAACTCAGACTCGCTTCCTCGAGCTGATCCATCACGTTCTTTGGGTGGGGGTTGGGGGGTGCACAGGCCTGACTAGGGTGGCAGTGCCATCCAGGCCACACATCACAGGGCGGGCCCATCTCCAACGCTTACGCCGCGTCTCTGATGTGATGCATGCTTTCCTGCCAATGTTCGAGCCCACGTGCTAATTTCTATGCAGGCAACAAGGAGTGCCTAAGGCTGGCTAATTAGGGGTGCAATTGCCTAATTGGGCCACGTAAAGATGGGACAAAAGGCTGACTCCTGGCAAAAAGAAAATCTGTTTTCGGAAAAAGCCCTTCCCCAAAGAATGCCCTTGTACCTGGGGCAACATGTTGTGTTTACTGCTACTTCTGGGGTCTCAGGAGCAGTCCCCCTGCCAGAGCTGCTCCATGCAGGAGGTGCAGGGCGGTGTGGAGTCTGCGGCACAGGGCCTCGCTCTGAGAGTCCTGTTCCCCACTGCCCGGCTAGGTGACTACGGGCAAGTAATTCCCCGCTCTGAGTCTGAGCCCCTCATCTGAAAAACAGCACTCCCAAGTCCTTCCTCGGGGCTGCTGTGGAAACGAAACCCAGAAAGGCAAGTCAGGTGCTCGGCACAGTCCTGGCATCACCTGCTAGTCCCAGGCCCACCACAGCAGTGTGCTGAAGTTGACTTCAGGATCATTTCCTTACCCCTACCCCTCGCGGTACCTGCTGCAGTGACCGCTCCCGGCTGAGGGCGTGTCTCCCCTTCAATCCCCCGCCCAGGCCCCAGGCAGCCAGGGGGGTCTCCAGGTCTCACACCTGCTGTCCTTCCCCCCACCATCTCCCCTCCAAGCTCTGCCTTTTTCTGGCCCTCACCCAACACCCCTCCACCCTTCACCCTTTCCAGCTCTCAGGCCCTCCTGGCAGTGAGGGTGTGTCCGTGCCCCACCCTCCTTCCATTTCATTCAAACAAGAATCAGCTCAACGGAAAGTACTGAACAACTCCTTTAATTAAATATCATTGCCCACGCAGGCTGAAGAGGGCTCCGTGGAGAAGCCATAAGCCAGGAGTCCATTTTGCCAGACCTGGGGGTCATCGCTGGGGACTCAGGACCCCTGTGACTGTAAAAACGCCGGCCCACTGCCCCTCTAGTCTGGGCCGGAGCTCCCCACACAGGGAACTTTGAATTGGCAGACCCACGACCAGCTCCCAAAGCGGCGGTGGGGACATTTTATTCCTGTCTTCTCACAACAGTTTTGCGCAAACTCCAGTCAAGAAAAGACACTAAACTCCAAAAAAAAAAAAAAAATGCATGATTAGGATTGTCAAATAAAAGCAACAGTCTTAATATGTCAAATCATATTTATAGGATGTTTCAAAGTAACTAAACATATAACGTCCAACGGGTCCCCCCTGAGAGCCAGGCATTTGATGGGCCTGGAGTCCTATCTAACCCTGACACAGTCTTTACTCCCCGGGCTCAGAAATCCAGACACCTGCCAAGGTCACTGGAGACTGATGAGACAGGGGCCCAGGCCCGTGTTCCCTCGGGCACCAGGCACAGCCTGTCACACAGAGTCGGCCCTGGGGATGCCGGGGAAGGTGGAGTGAGCGACTTCAGAGCAGGAGCGGTGCCCTCGTGAGAGGTCAAGGGCAAGCCTTCCAACCCGCTGAATAGGCCCTGGGGAGCGCTTTCCCACAGGAGCGTGGGCTCCTCTCCGCTGCCCCCTCCTGCCCACCTCCTGCCCACCCCTCACTGACAGCAGCGGGGGGCCACGGCCAGGGCAAGGCAGGGACACCCGCAGAAAGCAATGGGGCACCGACCTGGGGGAGACAAAACAGCACCTAACACAGAACCGCAAAGAGTGGCCCAGGAGTTTTCCGCCGTTTCTGAAGGAGCCAGACCACCCAGTTCACTGCCAGCGTGTCGTGTCAGGAGGGTCAGAGGACACAGAACAGAAGGGGCGTCACGGTGGGTGGGGACAGAAACAGGGTCAGGCAGCTCTACTTTCTTTTTAAGAAGTCTGCGCCGTGGGCAATTCCATTTCAGCGTGGGGATGGCCGGACACAGGTGCCGTCAGGCGTCTCAAAGACGAGAAGATCAGGTCATCGCAGGTCAAATTCTGTGTTCAAGGGCACATCAAGGTCGGGGACAGGGCTGAAGTGAGACACCAGAGGTCTTGGAGGGGTGTGGCCATGGGCCTCAAGAATCCACACAGCCCGTTCTGTAAGCAGGGTACACACAAGAACCAGCCAGGACTCTTGTCCCATCCAGAGACCAGAGGGGTGGTGGCATCACCAGAGAAACCAGCCTGCCCCCCACCCTCACCGTCCCTGAGCTTTGCTGCACAGAGCATCTCATCTGGAGCCTCCCTTCTCCTTCCCGCCTCTGCCCCGGTGCCGGGCCACATCAGGTCTCTCAGAGAAATCGCCCCCCTTCCAGAGCCCCCGCCCCACAGTGGCCAAGGACATGAGCCCACGGGGCAGGCACTGGCCGCCTCCAGCTTGCCCTTGGACCCCAAGCCAGCCAGGCAGCAGGTGCCAACTAAACTCTGTTGGCCCATCGGGCTGGTACACACCATGTGCCGGTCGCTACACTAAGGACTGAGTGTGGCAGCAAACACGCCAGCAGGGCCCTGGCCTCAGGGACACAGGTTTTATTGGGGGCGGCAGCTGAAGGCGGCGGCTTCGGCAGGAAGTGCTATGGGGACACAAAGAGGGCTGAAGTGCAACGCTGGATGAGTAGGAGCTTCCAGGAGGGCTTTTCTGAGGAGGGGACAGATGAGCTTCCAGGCATGTGAAGGAAGGGCATTCCAGGCAGGAAAAAAATAAGTAACAAGACTCCCAGTGAACGGTCACCTGGATGGTACCCCCCGTCCTGTCCCCTGTAGGCCCTCGCCCACCCACTGTGCTTTCCAGTGAGACTCTGTCCAGTCCACCCCTCTCCCAGGGCTAAATGAAACTTGAGTGCCCAGCACAGTGCCCCACACATGCTAAACTGAAAGGGGGCTGTTCCACCCTGGTCCTGGGTGGGCCCAGCCCTATTATCTGCCAGATGGTCTTGGGGGATGTGTCAGAGGGGGAGGCACACATGGGCTCAGATCAGAGGCCCCCAGAGTCCTTGTAGCCAGGCCATTCGGAAGTGGCTGACCAGGGTGTAGACGAGTGGTCCCCAGAGACACATCCACAGAGGTGACGACACACAGACAGCAGTCCGGAGGTCCAGAGCCATTATCACCATCAAAAAGAGGTACATATGGCAGGGGGTGCCACAGACACGTGGCACTTTGGCACTCTCTTAGGGACAAGTGACCCACAAAGAACATTCAGTATCCAAGGAGCCACTGGAGGATGAGGAACTGAGGGAGGGAAGGCCACAGCAGCGGTTCCCCAGCCCTTGGGGCATGGGGAGACGGACGGGCCCGCGTTCACATGGAGACACACACACCCACTCACACTCACTGCACACACTCACCACTCACACAGGCACCTACATACGCTCTCATTCATGGCCACTACACACACAAACGTCCAATGCAATACCTACACAGGGATATGCCCCCCACAGTCACACATGTGCATGTACACGCGTGTCCACACATGCACACACGCATATATGCTCACACGTGTGCTGAGGGCTCTCACATACGTACACATATACACCACATCACAGCTCTTAAATATACACACGCATGCACGTAAGGCACACTCATGAACACGTGTGGTCACACACACTAATGCACACACACATTCATCTGCTCCTGCCCACACACGCATTCACACTTGCACATTCAACCTCACCCACTTTCCCATCTATCCACGGTTCGGGTGCACTCACACCAGCATGCCCTCACACACACTGCCACCTGCACACATTCGTGCACACTCGAACGCCCAGGCCCAAGGACACCTGCAGTCCAGGGCCGAGCTCCCCAGCACGGGCTGCAAGGAGGGACAGGCCACTTGGCCCACCGCCCCGGGAGGTGGGTCCCGGGTGGCCCAGGTGCTGGGGTCACCAGTGGTTACTGTGCACCAGCAGCTGTCTCGGCATGGTGACGGCGCCTCTAATTGATCCCATTATCTCTCCTCCATCAGGTGAAGTGCTGAGCTACAAGGCTGGCCCTGCTGGCAGGCTGCGGTCACAGCCGCCGGACCAGGGGCGGGCGGGCGCGCAGCCAACGAACACAGGCCGCGGGCTGAGCTGGGCGGCCCTGGCTCCTGCTCCTCGACAGCACTGAAACACCCCGGGGCCTAGGCGGCGCCTCGGTCCTGCGTTCCTGTTTCTGCCACCGCCTTTGGTGATCGCCACAAAGGCTGTTGTGTCCAATTCCTCCCACCCACCCCACCCCCGCCCCCGCACCTCCCTTCCTCCCAGGGCCGCGCCGGCAAGTGTGATCCTGGCGCTTCACTTCTGGAAGCTCCAGGGATGATCCCCATGAACCCAGGGCCAGAGCTGCGGGTGCGAATGGGCGCTCCGCCGGCTCAGGGCGCCCTGCTCCTCCCCGCCCGCCGACCTGCGGGCTCCGGAGCCTGCGCGCCTGGGCACCGCCGGGTGGCCTTGCCATACCTCCATTCCTCCCTCCTAAATCCAATTCCCCCTCCCTGCGAGAGAGAGGACAGAAACAGCCCGAGGAGTTACAGGAGGGGGAAAATTAGGAAACACTCAGTTTGTTGTGTTTTCCTTGGGTTTGTTTTCTTGCCAAAAAAATTACCCCCTTTGTCTTTGCGCAGAAGAGGCAATTCGGGCACCTTCTGCTGGGCACCGAGATGGTGCCAACGTGCCTTTCTTAAGGGCGGCTTCTGTTCGCTTTCTAGCCTCACCAGATATATTTTTAACATAAAAAACACTATATTTAATTGGTTATGGATCTCTGTTCTCTTAGCACTACTGGATATCACAGAAAAACACATTAGTACAGAGCAATTAGTGTGATGGCAGTAAACAACTAAGGCACTATTAAGCTGTGGGTGATTAAATAGTATTACTTTTTATTTTTTATGGTGCTAGACTAAAAGATGGAGGAGATTGAAAATATATATAGTCCATTAATATTAATATAAACATAAATAACAGGTGTCTTCCACTTCTAAAGGTACAATTTATACCTACCACTTCAATCTATAGAGAGAGCTACTTTTTTTTTAATGAAAAAAAAAATCTCTTTCTTTATACACTCCGGGGCAGTATTTCTTATCTATATGCACCCGGATATTTAGGCAGAAATATTATTTAATTGGAGATACAGAGTCAGGCGAAATCATGCCCATACCTATTTCACCATAAAAAAAAAATAAAGCTTCCTTCCAATTGAAATACACTCCATCATTTCTATCTTTTCAAAGAGCAAATCAAGCATTATGTGATAAATTGACTGCGGGCCCGGGCCAACAGGCAGGTGGTGGGTGGGTGGGCCGGGCCGGGCCTGGCGGCACCTTGCTCGGGGCCCACCCCTCGCCCGGGGCCCATGGCAGCTCAGGCCGCTCTCTCCCTCGGTGTGTGTGCAGATCATCCTCTGGGTTCTGGCACATCTTTTCCTCTCGGCATCTGATTAAGTTAACAATGTGCTGCTATTTGCATGCAGATTTGCCGGGGCTTTCTCTCCAGCTGCTCCCGGAGACTTGGTCTTTCTCTGCGTTGTGATAGCACAGCAGTCCCTAAATGCAATCTTTGTCAGACCCAGGTGTGCTCTCATTGAGGACGCCTTCGTTCCAAGCAATTTTTCTTTCTGTAGCATTTATAAGGCTCTATTATAGTATAGCCACATCTGGAGGAAAATTCTCCTATTAATTATATACTTTTACCACTAGGAAGACAAATTCTAAAAGATACCAACATTTTTGTTGTTGTTGTTCTTATCTCTTTGACAGCCTGCATTTTATTTTATTTTGTTTTGTTTTTCCAGGCATTTCAATATTTAAAGAGCCATTAACCAAGGGGGGGGAGGGCGGTGGTGAATTTCTAGGAAAAGAGAAACAACAGAACTAAAATCTTAATGTCAGTCTTGTTTCACCTCACCCAGGCAAGTCTGGCGCGGGGCTCATTATGGAGACCAGGCAAGTGGGAAAGAGTTCTGTTCGGCTAGAATTAAAAAAAAGAAGAAGAAAAAGAAGAAGAAGAAGAAAAAAAGAAAGCAACTGCTATTAACCTTTAACCTCGTCAGCTCCCAGGTGGACACTTGCTCACGTCACCAAATGCCAGACAATTTGATTCTTCCACAGTCCAAAAGTAGAACCAAATTGGATCAGCACGGTGACCCAGATGCCGTGTTCTGGCGGGGAGAGGGGAGAGGGAGGTTGGGGGGCTAGTTTTCAATCAGGTTTGAGGCAGATTAAAAGGAAAATCTGTAGCTAAGTATTCATTGTCATTTTTCAGAAAGAGACAGCAAGAAGCTTTGCCCGAAGAATCTGAAAGTTACTTTAGAGACAGCTTCGGGGGTGGTGGGGGGAGCCGGGGCGGGGGGTTGGTTTGGTTAGTTTGGTTTTGCTGCTTTATAACAATCGCTTTTTGGTACAGTCAGATCAGATGCAGGAGAAGGTTGATAGAATCAAGCTGAAATGTGGGAAAAGTTTTAACAACTAGATGATCCTTATTTGAATTTATAATACATTTAAAGTACTAGAATATGTAATTTTTGCTTCCAAAATTAGTTTTGCAAAGGGCTATGTCCTGTGTGAACAAGAGCACATGTGTATGTGTGTGTGCACGTGTGTGTGTGTGTGTGTGTGTGTGTGTGTGTGTGTGTGAGGGTTCTGTGCTGGGAGGCTGCACACACACGCACACACAGAAGGCTAAAACACTTTGAGACCAGGGGAATCAAAATGGAACCATTCTTGGTTCTCAGCCCAAACTCCATCAGGTAAAACCCCAAGCAGGTTTTGGCCACTCAGTCCAGCTCCTAGGACAGCAAAATGCTGAAGCGTCTTCTTGACCTGTCTCCACAGCTGGCATCAGGGAGAACATGGGGCTGCCTGTGCCCCGGCCTGGTGGGGGCTGGCGGCGGGGGCTCCCAGCCGGCCACACCCGTGAGCAGCGAGATCACAGACGCGGCGCCTTTCTGAGTCCTGCCCCTGAAGGCCGGAGTTCTTGCTCCCGGCCACTGGCTGCCTCTGCTCACTGGCGCTAACCCCCTTCCCTCAAATGACCAGCCAGAGAGGCCCTGCAATTTAGAGGCCACCTTTGGATTGTGCTTCGGCCTCAGTTTCTTCAGCTCTGAAATGGGAAGAATAAAGCCTACCCCAAGTGAGTACTACAAGCAGGAAGACTGTGAGCCATGTTGCGGATGCAGGTGATAAATAACGATGAAGTTCACAGAGACCCTTTTTTCTTATGAATTAGCGGTTCCTCCCTCCCTCCAGGGAGACAACCGGCAGATTCTGGCCTGTGACACTTAAGAATCTATGCATTTAAAATATATCCAGTTTTAGAAAAATAATGCAAAGAGGAAGAACTGATTTTTTTCTTAATTTGACCCTTTGGGGGCCACTTGCCTTTTAAATCCTCTGCTTGCTGGCAATCAACCCCCCCCCCTCCCCAGATACCCTCCTGCAAAAATAGAGCAGGGAGACAGATGCAGTGATACTGGATTACATCACTGGATAGCATGAGGCATTGAGGGGAGGAAAAAAAATAAGAAAAGACAAATGACATTTGCGGCTATAGTGTGCTATTTTAGTGGTGATGGCTTGACTTTTGGCCCAAACGCATATGCCAATGGCAAGGCTAACTCCAGGGACTCACAAAAAAGAATGTGTGTTCACAGCTGTACTGTACACCAATACAGATTACATGTTTTCAGTGTTGCGGCCACAACAGAATGCTAATTAACATACTGGAGTGATGAGTACGGCTGGAAAGGCCTTATTGTTCCATTATTTCATGCAGCCCAGCTGCCTTTGTTTATGTCACTTACCCTCTCGTGCCACAGGTTTTTACTCCAAAAATACTATCCCAATACAACGTTAATATTTAAAAAACAAAGAGGTGGCAGATTGTCATTTTTGTGTCAGTCTCAAACTGCAGAACTGTTAAGCTGTTCTGGTTCGGTATTTAGAAATAATTTAACGGCCATATTCAGACACTGCCTGCATTCTAACATAATGGCTGAATACTTGAACCAAGCACATGCATAACTACCCTGACATCACTTATGAGATTTAGATTGGTCAGTTAATGGAAGTCTTTACCAGAATCAATACCATAACAGCTTCTTGAAATGAACGTGATTTTTTACACGGAGTGCTGCAAACAATAACTACAGAAATATACTACCTTTGTACCCAGCACAAAGAAGCGAGGATGCAAAATTAAGAAGCAATTACATTTTTGCAAACTAATATTACAGTCGATTATTAAAAACAAACACTTTCAAAAATATGTACTTATCATTAAAGAATTGGAGAGCATTAATACCCCCCCCACACCTGATTAATCATTTTTTTACACTTTTTAATAGCTGTTTCACCTACTGGCTGCATTATCAGGTTGCTATTAAGTATTGATATCAATGATTGATGTAATAATGATTAAATAAAAAGCCATATTTAGAGCCTGCTGGGTTGGGGTGGTTTTTTTTGTAAAAATTTTTTTTCAGAATCCTCATTCCAAAGAATACCGTCTGCTGGCTAAATTAGCTTTTTTTTTTTTCTTTTGCCTGGATTGTGCATAAAAGTGACATTCTATAAAATACAGGTTTCCTCAAATAGTGTTCCACCAGCAATCTATACATACTACAGTAATTTGCAATCACGGTCAGGGAAAGCTGTTGGCTCAAACCCAAAATGTTTATGGTGCATTGCTTCCCCAAAGAACAAAAACACCCTGGAGTTTTATTTCAGATTTCCCTAAATGCGCCTTTATTGACACCAGGTACAATAGTTGAGGAAATACGTAATACCCCAGCACAGACGCCATTCAACCAGAGTCATAAATTAAGTTAGAAAAGGTCTCCCCTAAAAAGTATAGCACTCCACTAATCAAAGCCACACTGTCGCTCAAGAACACGAAATCCTCCCAACAGCCAATTGAGTGAACGAGCCATAGTTGCTTTTTAACGAGTTTAACTGGTAATCTCAGATAAATGGAGAAGTGCTTGAAGTGTCTGTCTTCTATAAGGCAGTAATGAGAGGATTTAGAGCGTTCTGCATCCCAAACTGCGTATAACCGAGAGAATGCCACAGGTGTGTGTCACCATCTACGACAGAGTGCTTTCCCAGCCATGGCCATCCCCCACTGTGGACACAACATAGATTTTTTTTAATTGGATCCAGGAGCTAGCTAAATTATCCAACTGCTCTGTGCTTAAGCCCCCAGCTAGCTTATATACCAATAATAATAAACTTTCCATAATAGCATCTCAGCCTATTACTGTTTCTTTTTCTCTTAACCTAAAAGTGGAAGCACTTTATTCTGATTACAGCCACCAAAGAAATTCCTGAATAGGTTTCCTCCTTAAAAAAAAATATTGCTCAAGAATTACAGAAGGGATCCAGGTAAATAATATTCAATTATGTATGCACGTATTTTTATAGGAAAACCTGCTTATCTTATGGTTCAGGGAGAAAATAATATCATAACCCATCCCTTTGTAATTTGTGAATTCCCCCTCTTCCTTTAAAATGTTTATTGACCAGGTCAAAGAACAGCCAGTAACCTCTGCGCGGTGGGACAGTGATGGCTGCACCCTCACAGGCCGGTCAGACTCAGTTGGATACAGTGTCATTCGGCTCATCGACACTCCGTGCATTCACATTTAGTTTGCAAAAATAAAATACAAGCCCTGTGCTGCCACTGTGAGCCTCAGAAAAGTGTTGAATTTATAAATAAGAGATCAAAATCCGTTAGTGGGCGGAAATAATATCTTCGGACGTGGTTCCACCATTTGGACGTATTTTTAACAATCCCACTTAAACTTTGCGAAAACTCTATTGAAAATTTAACCTTGTGCTCTTGAAGCTGAAACTGATAAAACTTAATAGCAACAAGGCAGTGAAACACT
The DNA here is from genome assembly GCF_006229205.1 of Suricata suricatta. Classification (NCBI taxonomy): domain Eukaryota; kingdom Metazoa; phylum Chordata; class Mammalia; order Carnivora; family Herpestidae; genus Suricata; species Suricata suricatta. Next base: position 37,279,218 of record NC_043715.1, on the reverse strand, counting down.
AATAAACTCATTATAGATCACATAAATGGGATGTCTGTGTGGCTGCCAGACAGCACACAGAAGCAGCTTCAGTTGCAAAAAGCGAAGGCAGGCAAGGTGGTACGGATGTCTGTGTGGACATTTGGAGGAAGAGGGTATGGTAACACTTCACGAGAAGTCTGCTAAATTTACTTGATCAGGCAGTTCATTTAGAAATTTCAGATGCTAATTATAGGTGGATGCAGACGAGCTGGGATGGAAGACTGAGTTTTCCCAAGGCCTGAGAACCACGTCAGGGCCCACACCTCCAGAATGGATCCCGAGTCAAAACGCGCTCCACTTGACGACCCTCACTTCAGCCGGGCCCCCCCTCAGACTCCAATGTCTTCTCCCCAGCCCGGAATCACCCCCCAGAATTGTGAGCACCAGAGAACCTCGAAGCCCGCGTGGTCAGTGTGGCTCACGAGACGATTTAAGAAAAACAAGTAGGAGTCATCAGCTTGCACACGCTGGCTAAGTTCCATATGACAATTTGTATTTTTGACGCCGTTCCCCCCCTCCCAGAGAAATCCAAAGGTCTAGCAACCTCAGACCCATGTTCTCATGGATGACCTGCAGAGTGTGCACTCATTCTGCGGGTGGCCACAAGCTGGTCCACTGATGGGGATGCTCTTGTCCCTGTGGCGTCAGAGTTCTACAGCCCTAGTCCTCACCATTCAGAGGCCGCTGATCAGAGGAAGGGAAAAACATGGTTAAGAGAAACTTCTCCAAAGGGAAGCTAAAGGGTGAACCAGAAGGACAGAACTTCATGTCCCAGGCCCTACTGCACAGCGTTCAACCAACATATGGCCGCAGAAGCCAGTTCTACCCCAATACAAGGCCCTCTGTGCAGACGGTTAGGAAGGACACCTCCTTCCTGCCATTGTGAAAGAGAATCCATCAATTCTGGAGGCACCAAAGAGGGCGACTAGGGCAGAGGCTCTGCCCTTGAGTTGCCCCAAATGTGAGGATCAGACACCCAGAGACAAGGCAAATGGTGGAAGACGGAGGACCAAATCCTGTGTAAAGACTTCACCAACCACAGGAAGCCACCGTTCTTAGCCCAGAGAGAGGCCCTGAGGCCACAGGGATGGGAGGCAGTGGTAGGAAGGAAGGAAGGACTGGGACAAGGGAAGGGGATATGGAGGATGGAGGCGCAGGTGGAGGTGAGACACATGGGAGACACCACGTGTGGCCGTCACTCCCCATAGTCAGCGGTACAGGTCACAGCCAGCATCAGAGCTCACTGACTCCTGGTCCACTCTAGACTCTTGCTGCCCACCTTGCAGCTGGTCCTGCACTTCCTGGGGTCTGGTCAAAACTGAGTGGTATGGGCAACACCCCAGACCTCCTGAATCAGATGCATATTAAAGGTGCAGCTCTATCCACCCAACACAGCAGGTTGCTGGCCACTCCACGCTTCTGGCCTCCGACGTTTCCCGGGCTTTGCCTTCTGTGCAACACACGAGTCTGAATTGTAAAGGAGTCCTATGACTAGAGACACATTCCATGTCCATCCACCTCGAGGATGTTCTTTTAGACCATCAATAAATATGGCTTCAGTAGTCAGATGATATTTAATTAGCATTAAACTCTTTTATTTCATGTAAGTTAGAGCCTCGCCTGAGACACTTCATTTGGAAAGTAACCTGGCACTCAAGATTAAAATGAAATATTAGCATGTCAGCAGTAGCCTCATCGTGGTGAGCTCCCCTTCCGCCCTCCGACCCACAGGGGGACCACATGACACTGCCTCCAAATCTCCCCCCCACACACATACACACACACATACAGATAAGAGATTTGACATAGGGACTCTCAGAAGTGAGGGGTCAGACTTTCTTAGGTACAAAAGGGGGTGTAGCCTCTATGAAATGAGAAATGGAAAAACTCATCTTTGTCAAGTTGGAATTAAATTTTCATCCTTTTGTCTGAATTTCCTTTCTGCACCTCAAAGCCACCAAACCCACCGTGCTTCCGAGCCTTTATATGGGCTGATCCCTCTGGCCAGGAGCTGCCCCCTCCTCGCAGGCTGACTTACTCTTCGGAGGTCAGACTCAAGGTTACCTCCCCAGAGGACCTTCCTTGACCTCTCAGTCTCAGCTCAGCCTGCTCTCTCTCCCTCAGGTCCCCCTATTTTAATACTCTGCATGGCATGTGTCCCAACAGATCATTTTCTGGTTTCTTCTTCTATTTGTTGATTTGTTTATTGCTTGCCTCCTCCAGCTAGAATGCTACACAAAAGCACAGATTTTGTTTTGTTTTCTGCTATATTCCCAGGGCCTAAGACAGTGCCTGGCTCACCATGCAGAAAAAAAGGAAGGAGGGAGGGAGGAAAAAGAAATGATAGATTAGATCATAGATACATAGTCAAATGAGAGCTACATAGACACAGATGATAGAGAAATAGAAACGGATGGGGGTTAGAAGGATGAATAGACAGATGATAGAAAACATATATGGGGGCGCCTGGGTGGCTCAGGTGGTTAAGCCTCTGACTTCGGCTCAGGTCAGATCTCACGTTTGTGGGTTCAAGCCCCGCATCAGGCTCTGTGCTGACAGCTAGCTCAGAGCCTGGAGCCTGCTTCCGGTTCTGTGTCTCCTTCTCTCTCTGCCCCTCCCCCTCTCATGCTCTCTCTATCAAAAATAAATAAAACATTTAAAAAATATTAAAAAAAAAAGAAAAGAAAACATATATGAAGAAAGAAAATGGATGGATGGATAAAAATACAGATAGGTAGATAGATAATAGAGATAGATAGATAGATTAGATAGATAGATAGATAGATAGATAGATAGATAGATAGATAGATAGATAGAAGATAGAGGGGATGGATGGATGGATGGATGGATGGATGGATGGATGAATGGATGGATGGTTGGACGATGGGCAGATGGACAGATGGAAAGACAGATACACTGGTAGCTAGCCAGCTCAAGCGATCATACTCTTTGGCAGACATGGAAGAGCATGGTGCCTACTCTCAAGAACCCTGCAATCTGGAAGGGAAGAGTTAGAAAGCATGGCGCCAGCAACTGCTCACAGCATCATCAGACGTGACCAAAGCAACACATGATTAAATGACAACTGGGGGTCCTGAGGGCAGACATGGGCGTGGAGGAAGTCTAGCTGCAGGGGCTGGAGGGACTGGCTTCCTCAGGAGTGGGAAGGGTGTGAAAGAACCTGAGTTAGACCCTAAGAACTTATTGGCGGGAGGCAAACATTCCAAAAGGGCCGTCCACTGATTCCCAAGGCCAGCAACAGACCACTCAGACACACAAGATGATTTTAGATGATACATGGAAAAACTCCTTTAAAAAATTAACTTATATAATTATTTCAATATTCGCTATGAAACTATATAATTGGCGCACGAAGCCCGGGATTTCCTAGATATTATTATTTAGAGCAAAGCTAAATATAATACTTAATTAAAAGAAGGGTGTCCTTTTAATGAAGTCTACAAGCAGGTTGTACTCAATATGGTAAAAATCAAAAACAGAGGTGTGTGGATGATGACAGTGTGCAGCTTAGACTCAAGGGGTCTTCTCAGCTTTGACTCTGCTCCCGCTCTGTCCCAAGGGGCCTGTCCCTCATGCATGGGAGGCCTTGCTCTGCTGGCCCTGGTCCCCAGCTGGGCTGTCAGAAGCAGATGTGACTTAGCAGCCCTTCCCTGGGTTTGCGGAAGTGGCAAGGATGGGTCCAAGTGTGCGAGGCCCTCCTCGGGTGCGCACGTCCACTCTGCCAGTGCTAGACGGAAGCAGGAAGTGCTCCGAGGAGGAAGTCCATAGGCTGGCCCCGCCTCTTCTGGAAGCAGCCTCAGAAGCTCCAACAAATCCCTCCCCTTTGAAAGGAGAGGAGGAAGAGATGAGAGAGACAGAGACAGAGAGACAGGGAAAGACAGAGAGACCGAGACAGAGAAGAACAAATGCTTGCTGAAGTCCTTATCAGGAAGAAAAATTTTTAAAGGCATCAACTCTATTTATACCCTGAATAAACAAGATAATTACGTGTTCATTTCATAAGTTGTGCCGTGATTCCAAGATCACCAGTGGCCACGAATGTTTGGATTTCACATAAGCATGTTTAAAAGCCATGGGTCTTGACCCTCTGACCAGGAAGCTAAGCTTAGCCAACACTTTCACACTGTGATCAAGGCATAAGGCAGAGCGTTGAACAAACTAACATTTTACTCTTGGAATCGAAGTATAAGCAGAAGAACTGATGAATCTGCTAATTGTCCTGTTGTTCGTGCCTGCTCTTGACATTGGCACATACCCCTGGTACCATCCAAAGTGCATCTTTCGCACACATATGCAGAGAAAAACGTGTACGTCTCTGATGAATGTAAGGGTAAGAGGGATTTTTAAAAAAACAATTTCCTCTTTATTATTTTCATTTTTTAAAAGGCCAGCTCACAGTGGGCACTTCACGGGCCTGGCCTGAACGTGGAGAAACTCCCTGCAACTGAGCACCATGGGTCTGCGGGGCACGGGCTGGACACCCCAAACCTCACAGTGTCTCTGCTTCACCCCTTCCCGAGGTCACTGTAAATCCCAACCAAGAGAAGAGCGATGTCTAATTCCACAATAGACTCGGGGCTATCTTCTTTCTCCCCAGCCCCATATCCACTGCCCAGGTTCAGCCCATTTCTCAGGTGCATCCCAGTTAATCACAAAGCCCCCAACCTGGCAGGCAGCCTCTCTCTCCATCAGTCAGGCCTCCCCACACGTCCATCCAGGCTAATGTGTCCCCTCAGTGCCAACACCACAGAGCTACTTGTCATTCCCCAGCACCAATCCTGTCCCCAGCTTCGCCTCTATTGCCCCTGCCCAGAATGGCCCTCGGCATCCCCTCCCCCACACCCTCCAGCTGCAAATGCGCCTGGCAAATTCCTGCCTTCTGCACTCAACTTCTCTCTTGCCTTCCCCTCATCTCTATTTATGAAAATCTGCTGGGGCCCCAACGCCCAGCTGCAACACCAGCTTTCCATGAAGCTCTTACTGAGCCACACAGTGGGTCTGACTTTTCCCTTTTTATTTATTGTAGTGTTTATGTTTTGGAGAGAGAGAGAGAGAGTGTGTAGGGGAGAGGGGCAGAAAGAAAGAGAAAGAGAATCTAAGCAGGCTGCATGCTCAGCATGGAGCTCGACACGGGGCTCAGTCTCACAACAATGGGATCATGACCTGAGCCGAAATCAAGAGTTGGATGCTCGACTGAGCCACCCAGGAGCCCCTGACTTTTCCATTCTTAAAAGGACTGTGCAGTGCTGAGCACCGTCAACATCGCATTCACATTGCTCTTACTGCTCTCTCCCTCTCCAGTTGGAATTCATGGCTCTCCATTTAATCTAGGTGGCCCTGGTCACATTCTCATTGTGATATGGCTTTCTGTGCATCTTCTCCCCACTGTCCGTACCCTTCATTGCTCTGACAGTAGCAGACAGAGTGGCAAAGCTCTGCACATTTCTGTTGGCTCAAACCCTACTGAAGAATGACATGTCTTACTCCCTCCAGGCACATCCTTTTAGGCTGAGTGTCAATGAATGCTTAGGGACCGTCCTTGGGGTCATACTAATTTGCAGCCCTGGTTATAGCTCCCTCCTGCAAAAGTAGTGCCCTCCAGGCCTTGGGGTTTAGATCCTAACTGAACATACTGTTCTCCGCAAACTCCACAGGGAATCTGGCTTATGAGGGTCAGACAGGAAATACTGTGTGTTCCTCTACCCCTCAACCTAGAATTCTAGGGCTGGCCCCAGCTCACCCAGTAATGGGTGGGCCCTTGCAACACAAAATCCAAATCAAAGTCTTCAGCAGATGTCAGGTCTCAATTTCTCTCTGATTTAAAACAAGTACCAACAGTAGCCCAACAGGCCATTTTGAGAAGAATGAAAGTATACATTGGCCTTGGCCTTGAGGCTCACCCTCAAATGCAGAACCATCTTTAACATCCTATTTCAACTGTCCTAAAGGCAGAAGGGCTCTGTATTCTTCAGGGCCCTGGATCCTTTGAACCCAACTGTGAGCTGAGGCAGACGTGAAGGCCGTCAATTACATCCCGGCCAGACACCCTCCCCCACACACACACACTCACACTCACACACCTGTGTCGGGGAAGGCCTGATATGGAAAGAAAGTCAAGATATTTCTCCCTCTTTTCTTTCCCACCTGGCCCATTACCATACCCATAAAGACCACCTGGGTCAGTGAAAGAGAAAAGCCATCTTGTCCTGTTCGAACAGATACCACACCATTGCATACACAGATCTTTATTTCCTACATAAAGCTAAAAAGCTGGTGCCCACTTTACTTTCTGTGCATTACCTTCCTTTCCTATTTTAATTAGCGTGCCTGAAACAAAAGATGATGATTTCAAAATCTGCTAGTAGCGCTGCAAAACCACCAAAACAGAGAGTTGTTCTTGCCTTTGTCACCTCTTACAGAAAGAGGGAGCTCTTGGGGCCCGGGAGCGGAGCAGCGTCTCCACCTAGACAGCAGCTCTTTCCTCGGTTTACCCCTAGTGCCCGGAGAGAGAGGGAGAGTCCAGGTTTTAGAAGGGGTAGGCTTGGTGAAGGAACATCCCCAGGGGAAGGTTCATCCTGGGAGGAGCCGGGATGAGACGGATGGCCGTGGCTGGCCGGTCCCAGCTCTTGGTCCACGCGCCCAGAGCCAGGAGCAGTGGACCAGCAGGGAAGCCGCTAGAACGTCTGCCTGTGGGCAGTGGCTCTGGCCCAAAGTCCAGTCCCTTTTCTTTTCTGGCACCCAAGCCCAGTGTTCCCTGCAGAGTGGCCTCCTGGAGAGCCAGCCTGTGTGGGCTGCATGGCCCCCGGCAGACCGTCTTTCCAGGAGAGTGCTGGAAGCAGCTTCTTATCCCCTCTGCTCGCTAGGAAACCCTCCAGCTTGACCCCTAGGACCAGCACACCTCTGCTCCAGGCACAGCTGCTGCCACAAGAGCCACCACACTTGGCCTGAGGCTCTGGAAGAACAGGGCCCTGACATGAGTGACAGAGCTCATGCTTGGGATAAGCTTTAGTCATTGAGAGACCAGGCCATGGGTAATGTGGAAGTTGATTTTTCTTTTTTTAATGGAGATACAACCCAGATCCCTTTTATCATGTTTCTTTTTTAAAAAAAACTTTTTAAGTATTTATTCATTTTTGATAGGGAGATCGAGTGCGAGTGGGGGAGGGGCAGAGAGAGAAGGAGACCCAGAATCCAAAGCAGGCTCCAGGCTCCACACTGTCAGCACAGAAACTCTTCGTGGGACTTGAACCCGAGTGGTGAGATCATGACCTGAGCCAAAGTCAGACGCTTAACTGACTGAGCCACCCAGGCACCCCTCTTTTATCATGTTTCCACAGCTGTCCATACTGCCCTGTGTGGGACAGACAGACATCCACACAAGGCAGGAGAAGTGAGGCACCATGGGTTAATGTGCCTCTTTTTTTTTTTTTTTTTTTTTTTTGTGGTGTCTATTTGCAAAGCTGACCTAATGCACGGCCTCACAGCTCTCAACCTCTGAAGGGCCAAGAGGGACACAGGAGCCTTTGTGTAGTGGCAAACAAAGACAAAGTCATGGCAGAGTGGACCCTGAAGTGACGTGGGACGCCTGCCCCGCCAGTGGGGACAGCTGCCTCGAAAGGCCGCTCGCTGGGGCGGACTCCGGGGTAGTGGCAGAAGGAGACATAGGTCCAGCCCTAAGCCCACTGCCTGCCTGTCCCTGCTCTTGGGAAGGCCCCATTCTGAGCGAGCTCATCTCAAACCCAGGGAGATGTGGCCATTTCCCTGCCCCACAGGCTCACACAAAGGGAAGCACCTCCAAAAAGAAAGATCAAATGCACGTTTTGACACCTTAATTGAAGCTGGCCATTGAGACTTCTCCAGGCCTCTCCCCTACCTCCCTTACTCCAGAGTAAAACCCCCTGAAAGGTCTTTCAATTAGAACCTGGTTTCAAAGCAGAAAGAGGCATTATTAGCTCCATAAACGAATCAAGCGCCATTAAAGGGAAAGAATGTGGCATGACACTTTTGTCTCCAGAAATGAAAGAAAGAAATCCAAACAGGAAGAAAGGAAGAGAGAAAGAAGGAGGGGAAAAAGAAAGGAGGAGGAGAGAGAAGTCCCAGCCGAGGCAGCACTGTGCGGAAAGAGAAACCAGCACCCAGACGCGGGGGAGGTTTCGCCGGGGCTGGTGCCGGGTGGCAAGAAGGGTTAAATTTATGTTCCATTACAAGTCCCCTTTTTTTTGGTTTCATCTTCTCAGTAAAACACATAACTTAAAATGAAATCAAATATTAAAAATGACAGACTCTATAAGTGCTGTGAGTAACTCCAGGTCACGGAGGGAGGGAAGAGCTGGCGAGTTGTCAGGCACTATCTGTCAGAGTGAATTAGAAACAATCAACAGACACTGAAAGGGAAGGTGATTGTTATTAGGCAGCGGGGCTGGGATCGGGCTGCCCAGATGTGGTCGTGCATATCAAGGACAGGAAGCAGCAGTTTAATTCAGGAAGCCCTGGCGAACAGGGCAGCCGAGAGGAGAAAAGTCCTTTGTCGCTAATAAGCTGGAAGTTACTTTGATAACAGCAGGGTTAGACTTGAGAATAAAACACATTTCTTTCACTACCACACACCATTAATATCACAGAAATGCGGGCGGAAGCGAGGCCGGGCGCACGCAGGATTAGCCACCGGCCTGCCTCGCCCCGCAGACGGGGAGGCCAGAGCGGAGGCCCCACCTGGACCGAAGCCTCCGCTCCTTCCGGGGCCAGCCTCCTTCTGACCAATCCGGGCCCCACGGTCGCCCTCCAGAAATGTCGTCTGACCGAGAAGGAATAAAGATAGTGTTTCATTACTCCCCCGCGTCGGGCCCTCCCGTCTCTGTGGCCTGTGGGGAAGGTGCGAGCCCCGTAAACAGCCTCCATATAATGAAGTCCATGTATGCAGCAGCGAAAAACAATTTTATATGCAGACAAGGCCCGATTTCATAAGAAATTACTTATGCAGGCGTTCTGCAATTATCCTGTGATACTTTCAGGCAACAGTCTGACAGCAGTTGTGCAAACAATAAAGGGATTACAGAAATAAAAACAAATAATATTACATACACAGAAACTCCATGTTGCATGTGGACCAGATGAAGGGAGCCGGGCAGGGGCCAACAGGAAGTGAGACCAGAGACCAGCCGGCCCCCATCTCACGCATTGGACTACAGGAAAGCTCTCTCCCCAGCACCTTGGCAGGAGCCTGGCAGCTGTGTGGGGGTGTGCCCCCCTGTCAGGAGACCTGCTAGCCTCTCAGGGAGCTGAGGACGTGGGTCACATTTGCAGAAAGAGCAGAGTCAGGGACTAGGAAGGGCCAGGAAGTCGGTGGGCTAAGCAGCCCTGCCATTTGCTCTCACACCAGGTGAAAGAATGAACTGGACAGGACCTGATGAATGCATCTTGTCCTTTCGGCTCATCCCAGGGTAGCGGCCACCCATGGCCAGTTACAGCCCAGAACCTGCAGGCAAGTCGGTGCGGGGTCAGGACTGCCCCTTCCCAAGCACAGGTGAACAGAGTAGGTACATCAGCCACACACAAGGACCCATCAAGACTCGGGAGGCAGGGGGCATTCGCCCTCCACAGGTAGGAGGGAAGGGTGAGTCTATCGCATACTCCCAGGGGCAGGAATCAAACTCGCCCATCACCGTGTCCCCATGTGAGATATGGGTGGGCACCCTATAACTCAGGGGTCAGAGGCGACACCGTGAGATGGGATGCCGGAGGCTCACAGGGGGCCATCCTGACCATCCTCCCCAGAAGGTGGGTGCTTTCTCAGTGTGTCCCCCTCTGTCCCCATGCGGCCAGGAACTACCTTGGCCTCCCCGCAGTAAGAAAACACATGAACAAAGAGGGGACCAAGGACCTGCAAATGCTGTGTGCCCTGTGCCCTGTGCCTGCCCCCAGGGCCTGGCTGTCCTGTGGGCAGCCCGGGGTGAGTGCTTCCCATGCCTCCTGGGGACCCACTGGGCACACTGCTGAGTGCAGGCCTCACCAAGTGCAGGCCACAGCTCTGCCCAGTCTATAGACACTTGCATTTGAAGAAAGGTTTTTTTTAACCTAAAATTAATTGCTAACATTAAAGGAGGGGGAAAAAAGAGAACTGGATTTCCTTAACTTTTCTTTCCCTAAAAACTATGATGACGTGAAAAAAACCAATCTTCCCACATTCCCCGGGAGCTGCAGATGATGAGGACCGAGGGAAGGCACAGACCTTCCGGTAGGGTCTGCTCTCCCCAGCCTGCTTTGTCCAGGCCCAGCTCCATGCATTTACCACCTAGACCCTGAATTTGGGCCTAGGACAACTCCCCAGAGAGAGCCGAGGCCTGTCCAGGACACACAGTAGCCTGGGCCAAAGCCCAGGTCGGTGTCCCTGTCCTCAGGAATTCAGTCTGGGGCAGAGCCCGAGCCCTCGCTAGCTGAGCTGGCTTCAGCACGGATCGTGTTCGTTCAGACCGTTCAGGGTTCTGTGTCCCTCACTTGGGCCCGTGAGATCGCCAGCCTCAGTCACGTGCGCAGAGATCAGGGCCTCCCAGCCCGGTCCCGGCCTCATCGTGTGCTGAAGGTCGGCACACATCAAACCCAAGGGGGCCTTAGGCTTGGCGATCCCTGTGTCCCGGGGACTATGGAAAGCGGTGTGGATCTGGAATGTATCGATTGCGTTTGCTTAAAGCAAGGTGCAACAAATCCTAATGATTACAAATTGCAGAGGCGAGAGGTTATCAGTCAATGTCCCGGATGACTGCTGACCGCTCGGCGGGCCGGAGCCGTGCGAGGTGCTGTGGGAGCGGCTGGACGAACGTCAGGACAGTCCCAGCCCCTGCCGCGGCCTCTGCCAGCTCAGAGCGGCTCCCAAGCTGCCTGGGGCTGCCAGCGGGACCGTCTGCTGTGCTCCGGTGAGAGCTGGGCTGGGCACAGAATGCCTTGGGCCCTCTCTGGGCCTCAATCTCTAAACCTCTAAAATAAAGGGAGCTTTGATGGTCAAGGTGTCCACTAAGCCTCCTGGAGTCCTCCATAGCAGCAACCAGGCTACCGAGGGCTAAACAGGCCAAACTATAATCACCGAGAATATGCAGGCTATGAGGCAACCCCTGAATCAGCATTAACCAAACAGATCAGCTTGCAGTCATGCATGGGCGGTGCCTAAGCCTCCTACACCCTCCACACAGACTCAGGCAGGCCGAGGCTCCCTGACTAAAGGGAGCCCCACAGCCTTCCACCTGCAACTGTGCCTAAGCCCAGAGCTGGGGGGCTCAGGCCTCCCTGGACTGCACAGGAAGCTACAGGTGGGCAGCCATAGGGCACTATCATGAGTCACCATGTTGCCTCTGAGGGCAGGGCCCCCAGTGCAGCTGGCTACCTTCCCTGTACCCACGGAGCCTGCTGTCCCTGACTCCTAGCTGTCGACAAGCCACCAGGACATTCATCTTGCAGAATATAAGGGCCACGGCAAACAAGATCCCGTTCCTGGCACTTACAGGATTCTGGCACCTAGAAGCACCCCTGGGAAGGTGGGCTTCTCAAGACACACCCTCTGGTCAAAAGCTACACAGACACAAAACAAAGTCAACGCTCCTCACTGTGGTCTACAAAGCCACGTCCGGTCCAGTCCAGGCCCTCCAACCCACCTACCTTCTCCCACCCTCTCCCCGGAGCACACTGTGCTCTAGCCTCACCAGCCTGTACCCTGTCCCTCAGACATGCTGTCCCCTCTGCCAGAATTCTCTTCCTCCAGACCAGCACCTGTCTGGCTTCTCTATGTCCTTCAGACCTCTCGTTTCCCACGTGCCTTCCTCAGGAGGGCCATGCTGACCAGCTACCCCTCTCAAGGACTCTCCCTCCCTCTTTCCCAGCCCAGACATTCATGGCACTTACTACTCTCTGACATCATCTTATCCATGGCTCCCTCGTCTACCGCTTCCTAGCCCCACAATACACGATCCTAAGGGCAGGGAGCATGTCTGTGTTGTCTCAGACCGTATAGCACTGTTCCACTGCCCAGGGGTCAGGCTCCGAAATCAGCAAGAAGCATGCTCAGTCTCTGGCCTCACCACCCACCAGCTGTGTGACCTGAGGAAGGTCATTTAATTTCTCTGACCTGTTTCCATACCTAGAAAATGGAACTAAGGACAGTATCTACCTGCTAGGGACACTGTGAGGATTAAGCTAATCCCAAGAAACTTCTGCACCAGAACTGGTTCCACTGTACCTGCTCTCTAGAGTTCGAGAATTATCTCTGATTTGAGTTTTCTTTCCGGCCACGTGAGAATAGTGAGACCTTACCTTCCTACCTCAGTCAGCAGCTACAGATGAGTTTGCGGGGATCTTGATCTTTACCTCCATGAGCCTGGAGATCTCCTGGTGAAGATCAAATACGACGCAAAGCCCCACACACATATGCAGGGCTTATCATCATTATCACATAGAAATTACAATTATTCACTCCCTCCTCTGTGCTCCCAGAGTACCGCTACCGCAGCATTTAACTCAAGTAATTACTGCTGCAAGAGGGCTGTTGACTCACGCAGCTGTACCAGGACAGCGGGGCCACCTCAGGACAGCCGGAGCCACAGCGGGGCCAGCACCCTGGTCCCGGGTCCTGCACACACCCGCCTCAGAGGGGCCACACTGTGTCCGTGGGATGGAGGCGAGAGGCCCTACGGTCTCTGAGATCCACTGGCCTCTGTGAGTCCTGGGGTCGTTCTGAAGGGGGAGCGGAGGACAGCCGGACAGCCACACCTCGTGGCTCTGCCTCCTGTCCTTGCCGGCGATTGTCTGGAAATCCACGTGGTGGTGGGGCAGTGAATCATTCTGAGACACGTGGGAGGGCTTCGGGTACTGCTAGGTTGCTTGGGGTTTCTATGCAATGGTGCTTCGGGGGGCTGTCTGGTTGTCCCAAAGCTGCACGTGTATAGCATTTCATAGAACACTTTGAAAAGTCAAGTGTCCATTCTAAAGGATCGGGAAGACATTCTTAGGATAGAAGCAAGGGTCCTGACAGGTACCTTTAGGAGTCCAGAAATGGACAACCAGCACATCAGGGTACCAGACTATTTGGAGAAAGAGTCCAACTCCAGGGCCTAGAACTCGCTCTTGG
>NC_043715.1:37231065-37261065 GCF_006229205.1 Suricata suricatta | reverse complement strand
AGGCAGGGTGAGCTTCCACCTGTCCACCCACGCCGCCTTCCATGCAGTGAGGAAAGCATTGAGTGTGAAAGGCTGAAACCATCTTCTGGGACCAACAGATGCCCCATACAGCCGGCATGTATGAAAGCCATTGGTTGACGTTCTACTTATTAAAGGATCCTAGTAGCTAGACACTTGAAACACAGTCTGTGAAACAGGAAAAACACCTCTGTGTATCTGGAGTCACACGTAGTAAGGAAAGTTGAGTGGGGGAGCAAATAACTCCCTCAGCAAACCAAAAGAAGTCCACATTTAAGCCACTTGACCAGTCAGCCTATACGCATGACACCCACTCAGACACAAAAGATACGTCTGCTCCTCCCTCACTTAAGAGGGGCAGGTCCATCCCGAAATACTTCATGTCCAAGTGTGAAATACTCTCGCATTCAGCCTGGCTTGCGGTCAACATTACTACTACGGCTAGAAATCTCACTTCATCTTTGCATTGCATTTTATGGTTTCTGTGCTTCCAAATATAGAATCTCAGCTAGAGAAACTGGCTCCTTAGCATTCATCCCACCTGTCTTCCATTGATAATGGGAAGTTTGAAAAGAGAAAATGGATGGAAACTCTTTGGTTGAGGAAGAAAAGGAAATGTTAGTTTTGCAGGGCCTTTGGTATTTTTTTTTTTTATCCCTGATTCCCCTCCCTGCATCCCCTGCCCACTCCATGTATGCCCCTCATGAGTTCATCTGGACAGACAGCCCCTCCTGTCCACCCTGTCACACCACAGTCCTGGTTCCTGGACTCAAATGTCTATTGCTTCCCTGTGGGGGATTCTGTCAGGCCTCACGTTCCAGGAGGAGCCCAAGGATGGCTCAGAGTCACAAGACTTACTGAGGTGGTCCTAGGGGACCTTATGAATTCTCAGGCAATGGGGAAGCCCTGGAGAGGATGGCCTCAAAGACCCCAGCACACAAGTGGCATCTGGATTTCACAGTCACAGTGGGCAGGTTTAGCTGTGCCTTTTATAAGCCAATCATTTCTTCTTGGGGCCCCTGGCACTATTTATCCAGCTTCATGTGACACTATACTCAGTGACAGGAAAGATGCCCAGGGTCTACCCAGGGTCATGGTTAAACTATTCCACATTTCTCCAAATGCTTTAGTTTGTCTCATAATAATTTTTTTATGTTTTTTTAAACTTATTTTTGAGAGACAGAGAGAGAAAGTGTAGCAGGGGAGGGTCAGAGAGAGAGACACACAGAATCTGAAGCAGTCTCCAGGCTCTGAGCTAGCTGTCAGCACAGAGCCCGACGCAGGGCTCGAACCCACAAACCGTGAGATCATGACCTGAGCCAAAGCTGGACGCTTAGCCGAATGAGCCACCCAGGCCCCCCCTTTAATTCGTTTCAAAGTATTTCATTTGTCGAATGAATGAACTAACAAATGCATACATGAACAAATAGGGGAAAGAGTGAATGAAAGGATAAAGGCATGGGTGCATGGATGGGCGGAGAGGTGAGTGAAGATGAAAAGAGTTTTTAAAAAGTAATAAATGCATGAATTAATGTGTAAATGCAAAAACACATATATGTAAATGAAAAGTCTCATGAATGGATGAAACAATAGTGTCAGTATCTTTTTCATGAAAAAGTACATGCATAAGCCCTCGCACACCCATCTCGTGGGTTGACGTGCAGTGTAAGAGAAGAAAAGTCAGGTCTTGTTCATTGTCACAGGGTTTCATCTTCCATCCCTGACTTCCTTCCCATGTCTCAAAGAACACAGACTTTTAGAGAACCGTGTGAGGCAGCCTGTAGGATTCTGCACAAACTCTTGCAGCCTTATGAGGGAGACAAATATTCCTGCCTCCCGGCTGAGCCATCAGGATAAAAGGAGTTGGTCAGCTTTTTCTGACCATGAGACACCTGGCTTCAGTGCAAGCCTACACCTGTTGGACACTGACAGACTCTTCCCTGGAAGGCAGGAGTCACAGACGTGAGGAGCACAGATACTAGACCCGGGCCCAGTAAACACCAGCACTGATACTGACAAGTCTATCATCACCCAAGCCTCCATTTCCTCATCCATCAAATGGGGATAATGCATCCAAAGTGCTTAGCTCAGGGTCTGGTACCTGTTACCACCCAACTACCAGCCATTATTGTCTGAGATTGCTGAGCAGGTCTACACTGTGGGTCCTGGGTTCCCTGCCCATGGAAAGCTTGCTCCCAAGTGGGCATCCAGCTCTACCAAATATGCTGGTGGCCACGCTAGCCAAAGCAGGGGACTAGACCATAGGAACCTTCATGACTCCCTTCAAGTGTATATTTTATGTCTTCTTGGCAGATATACACTTGAAAGGAATCATGAAGGTTCCTATAAATATCTATACTGAGGCAGATCAGTGGAACTTGGCATAAGACATAAAATATTCACTTGAAGGGAGTCAGGAAGGTTCCTTTGGTCTTCCCACATATGAGCTGATGGAAGGACATAGTCAAAGCTACAGCAAAGAGCCCTGAATCCTCTTCTTCCCTTGGTTTTCACAACCCCTCCTTGGAACCTGTGGGGTGCCTTGGAAGCCAGTTAGAGAACTATTGGGTTGGCGACTTCCCGGTGGCCATGAAACTGTTTCTACATGAGAGCAGTCACAGTTGCGTGGGGAGGCATGCCCTGGATGGCTGGTGGTCAGCAGGACGGTGTGCCAACCCCAGTCATCAACCCCTGGCCAGCCAGGTGCACAAGAGCTAGAGGGATGTCTTCTGACCCTGACGGTCCCCCAGCCTTGGTCAGCCACCAGCTCCTTCCTTCTCCTTCCAGTCCTGCCATTAATTCCAAGCTAGAGGCCAGTTCCCTTTGAGGCAGGCCACCTCAGACGTAGGCACAAGCCTGGAGGAAGACCACAGTCTGCTCGGATCTCTGGCTCTTGTCTACAGGTAAAGAGTTACTGCCTCAGACACATGTTACGAAAAATAAACACCTAAGACTCTCCCTTAGGCAAACTGCTCCTAAAACCTTGCCAGAGATCATCTCCCAGAATGAAATCAGGAACTCACCTGAAATTTCTACATGTGCAATCACTGTATTTCCTCTCTCCTCCCACCTTGACTTAGATGAGGGACAATGTGACCCAAATTTCAGTCATTTGCATAGCACCTTCACTTTCTCACCACATCGGCTTCTACCTGTACCATTAGCTTGTTAGGATTTTTCTTGAAATGGACTCACGGTTTTCCTTAAATCAATTTGTTTCAAATGGAAATTTTATATAACCCTGCCCTAAATAAAAAACAATATTTATGCCTCATTTAATATGTAAAGTATATGCTTTGCTTTATCAAAGAGGAAAACAGTCAGCCACGATGAATCTGAAGTTCATCTCCTAGCATGGGGGAAGTGGTGCTGGCGGGGGGTGGGGGGGTGGGGGGAGCCTTCACCACATTTCTGAGTTGAGCTCCTGATAACTTGACCGAGAGCCAGTTTCCTGATCTGCAAAATGGGGATGATAGCAGTACCTATCCTATAAGGTTGTTGCAAGAGTTAAGTGAAATAATTAATTAATGATTAATTAATTGAGATGCAGTATCTGGCACATAGTGAGCTGTTGCCTGTTACCATTGTCGCTGTACTGGAAGCTAAGCCGGGGGAGGGGAGACTCTCACAGACGTGGCCTCCTAGCGTGTGTCTCCCACAGGACGTGCGCTCACATACACTGAACTAGACGAGCAGAGTGACACTGGGACCAGGCCACGGGCCTAGGCATTAGCAGCCTGGACCTGGCCCAGCCTTGACACGAGCCCAGTCAACCTCTGGAGTCCCTTCCCTTCAAGTGTGCAATTTAGGGTTGAACCCAGAGATCTTCATAGGACCTTTGGCCATGAGGAAATGGAATCGCCGAGGCCAGCACAAGCTCAGCGCCGGTAAGTAACCACACTTCTCCAGTGTGCAGGCTACAGCAGGTGCCAGTGAGGGGACAGAGATGCAAGAACCAACTGAGACATAAGGCCCAGTGTTGGCACAAAGGAGGAAGCGAAGGAGGCACATGTCAGGGTCCCTAGTCCGAGTCCCATAACTGGAGGAAGGCCTATAGGGTGGGGAATCAGTGAGCCGGCACAGAGGTGCACATCAGCACTGACCCTCAGCACCCAGGCAGCGTCTCCCCTGTGGACTGCTCTCCCTGAATCCCACCCAAGGCCGTGGCTCACTTCCTCCACACTTTTTGCTCGTGGTCCTCACAACCATCACATCGACACACTGCCTTAAAAAGTCCTGAAACGGTGGACTTTGTAAGGTGCACTTGGGGGTGACCAGTCTCCTGCCTCCTCCCAACCCCACCCAGCACCCATGGGTGAGACCTTCTCAGGAGCAGAAGTCTGTGTCTGTGTCCTGAGCAGCATCTGATTTCTGCAAGAGGAGACCACCATCTACCAGTTTTTACATAGAGGGTCCGTCCACAAAAGTTTATGTTTCACAGACACACACAAGAAAGGCACTCCCTCAAAAGTCTGGCAGAAACCACGGGCCTTTGCCATGGCGAATCACACATGCATGTTGGATTTTTAATCCCATTGCCCGGAGGCTCTGGGCCTCCTCTGGGACCCCCAGTCAGCAGCCCTTATGCATATCCTCCCCTCTCTCCATCCTCAGCTCTAGATGGGCACCCCCCACCCAGGGTAGAGGCCTTCCTGCAGGCTCCCCCAAGTGAGAGCCTCCCCCAGGGCCAGCCCCCTGCCCTGTGAGAGGGAGGTGCTGAAAAGCTTGTCCACCCCAGTAAACGGAGCTTGTGAGGACTAATGCAGAGCTGGTCACCCGCCCAGGGACCCACTAGGTGTGGCTTCTGGACAGATACCCACACATGCAGAGGTCCGCTTTGGAGACATAAACACATACTCTCTAAAATAGGCAATGTTGAGTCTCTGGTACAAATGAGGGGATAAAAAGCCGACACTGTTTATAATCTGCAGGATCCCTCAGACTTATAAGCCTTCTTCCAGAAACATTCATGTGGAAGGCGCTTTCCTAGGAGCGGGCACTTGTCTTGCTCCCAGGCAAGCCAGAATGAGGGTACCAGAGAAGGGCTTACCCAGGGCCACATGTGTCCCCATGGGGGTTGAGGAGAGGGCCAACCAGACTGGGACATGCTGACGCTTCTGCCCAGCCCCCACCCTTTCTTGAGCCGGCTCACGGCAAGAGGATGATAAGCCCTGAAGCTTCCTGGCCAAGCATGATGGTGACAAAGCCCTGCATCATGTCTTCAGGTGTTTGCTGTTTTACAGTCTTTATGAAAACAAACAGTATAAGAAACCAACAAAAAAATGTATTTTCTCATTTCTTCGAATTGTTCTGCTTGGCAATTTTATTACACATTAGTTCAAAATAAGCTGCCAATAAAGTTGGGTAAAATTAAACTCACACTGGAGTTTTCCCCTCAATAACTTGTGTCGGGCTGTTTTTATTTTCATAAGGATTTGAAGTGCAACGTTATCTCAGGTTCAGAATTTCACTGCCTGGACGGCCACAACTCAACTCCTACTGGGCTCACGAATTCCAATTCCAGTTCTTTTAAAACGGGCTTGATTTGACTGTTGCGGTAGCTTGTCTTCTCCTGTATGAAAAGCACCACGTTACAGAGTTGGAAAATTACGGGATTTCTAATTTAGCAGAACCTCTGAATCCTGCAGGATTCACGCCCCAACGTCAACGTTGGATGTACGATTTCAGGAAAACACTTTTATGTTTAAGGTAGCATTTGTGGAGAGGCCAAAATGATTCAATTTAAGATAGCAAAAAAGAAACATCTTGGGAGTAAAAATAATGTGCTATCGTAATTTGATTATAACAAAAATCAAACGTTGTGTGTTGTAAGCAAACCCTAGGAATTTTTATGCAACTAAACACGTTTCTGGCTATCTAACCATGATTTATACAACGAAAATGATAAATTTAATCCCATCACCAGTAGATCAATTGCAGGTATAACAGATAAAACCAAAATAAATCATCATATCACTGTATTGGAAACATAAACAGCAGATAGAAGAGGAGTTTAGACTTTAAACTGAAAGCTGTTTCCAGGCATTCCAAGGACAATTTGCAGCGGAGAAGTTCAATGTATACATAAAGTCATCTGATCCAAATATGCTAATGATTTTTACTGGTCAAATCTTAAAAGTGAGGTTTATTTTTATGAGGATGCATTAATTAACCCAGCATGTACTATCTTTCAGACTATCTTGCCAAGGACTTTCATTTAAACATGTTTATTATGAAATGTTTGCATTCTCCACATTTGTGGCCCACACACGGATTATTTCATACTTTCCTTTAGAGCACTTAGAAAAGTTAAAAGGAGTTATTGTTTTTGATTAATGCCATTTTGGGCAGTTAAAAAAAAAGGAGTTCTAAATCCTAGCTCTGCATAAATTCTTTGACATTACAAACAATGTCTGTGAGTTCTACTGCACGGAGACACGGGGCGGGGGGGGGGGGTCCCGGTTTGCTTTAAGGTGTCTCTGCTGAAGCCGGACCTTGTTAACTTCAGCAGGAACTCACGTGGGCGAGCAAGGGCCCGATGCGAGGCAGCCCTCGGTCTCCAGAGGAGAGGCAGCGTGCTCAGGGCCATGGCGTGGTACGGCACAGATGGGAGTTCTAAAGCCCTGCCTGTCATCTTTTGATTAAGAAAAGGAAATGATTTCACTAAAAAGATATTCCCTCTTGTGTTGTTTTGTTTTAACTGAGTTTGTACTTTCCACCAAACTGGACATATTTATTGAGACTCATAAGTTACTTCACGATTACCAACATCACTGCAATCTCAACAAACTATTTTTTTCCTTGCCAATTATCCAAATATCATAACTATAAAATATCTTAAAACATTCTCCATACTGTAAACATCTTAGCTACAAAGCTTCGAGTGTAAACAGTATGATGCATCAGAATGGTTTTAAGCGATGTTATAAAAACTGCTCTTAAAAACTAAACAAAAATGTAAAGCTTCCATCTGTTTTATGATTTTTCCACTGCTGAACGGCTGCTGTGTGCCAGTTCGCCGAACCGTGGCTTGCTAAAGAGATTTCTGGGGTCACAGATTGAAAACACAAAGAGCACGTCTTTAATGGTGGAGTTTTTTTTCCCCCAAGTCCTCCTGCCATGGCTGGAACCGAAGTCGGCGGCAGCAGCAGCGGATGCCGGGCAGCGACGCTCACGACGCCTGTTGCTAAAGTAGCCCTCGGTCCCTGAGACCCTCGTGTTTTATAAAGGATGTCATCCCTGCAGTTACCTTATGTTCTTCGGTGATTGTGTATCTGTGACCTCAATACACTCTGACTTCCTCATGGAATTTTCTTTGGGGCCCTGCGTGTACAAGGTAAAAATAGATGGCAAACTGCATACTAGGAAAAAGCATTCAGGCTTATTTTTGTGTATAGAGGCAGGTATAAGACGATGATAATTTGGAGACTGCCATCTTCCCTCTGCTCCAAGCCCTGGTCAAGGGGCTGCGAGAGAGCCCTGGGAAGGTGAACGAGTTGTCAAAGATGCAAGAGGAAGACTGTCCTTTGCTTGGGAGGTTTGTGTCCGAAGCGCTGGGAAGGCGAGAAGGGGAAGGAACTAAAAGAGAATGTGCACAGAATCCAGTGCCTGTGCTCAGATGATATTGTCGCATGGAGGGGGTGGGGTGGGAAGCTGGGTCTAGTGCAGTCTCCCATCAGGGATGGCACTGCTGCCCCAGATGTGTTCCAGGGACCCTCTTAACACCTACCACCGTGTCCCCTGAGGTCACATCTGAGGAATAACAGCCAGTGTGGCCACAGGGATTGGGACTTCCTAGGCAAGTACCTGGCCCCGGTTCCTTCAGGGAGGGAGCCAATGGGCCTATGAGGGTGTCTCTGACCTCCCACCCAGGAGAGGCTCAGACCTCCTGAGTGGCTGGGGGTGTCTCTCCAACCCGTCAGCCCCCAGGCCAAGTCTGGCCGGCTGGCTGTATTCCCACCGCTGCTCTCTTGGACAGCAGACACTCCCAGAGCTGGGACAGCCTGGGGAGCAGGCCAGGGACGGGGCCGCTCAGCTGGGAATCTGCCTGCCCTTCGTGGGGTGACAAATGCAGGGGAGACCTCCTGCAACCGTTGTCCAGCCTGCAGCTGCGGGATACCCCTGCAGGGGAGTCCTAAACAGACATCCAGGGAAGAAGGACACTTTCCGGTCCACAGAGGCCACCCGCCCACAGCTCCCGGGGCCTGTTTGGAGCATGGTCTCCCTCTCCAACCTCTCTTCCACGCCCCAGGGCGACGGCTGTCCCTCCATTCAGCCTGCAGTGCAGAGGCCTTGTACCCCTCGCCCCAACAGGGGGCTGTCCATCTCTATGAGAGCCTTTGGGGGTCAGAGCAGGAGGCCTGGCGTGGCCAAGGAGCCCTCCCCCAGGGACCTGGTAAGCCCAGCGTATCAGTGAGCAGGTCTCTGCCCAGGGGCGAGCCAGGTCCGAGGGTGCCGCACCCTGAGGCCGGAGGGCACTGCTCAGGGAACTCTTGGGAAGCAGACACAAGTGCCCACGCTTGCTCACTCCTCTTGATGCATGCACACCTCTCACAGGAGTGTCTCGCCTGCACCGCTCCCGGCAGACCAGCACCCAAGGGAGACGCTCCTCCGGTGGCCAGTCAGTGGCCGCTCCCTGGCCCCACGGGTTGTTCTGGGACTTCCACGGCCCTCGGGGCTTCAGGAGCCCAACCCAGGCCCCAGGCCCCACCACGTACGCACCGGCTCCGTGTCCGGAGCAGCAGGGGCCCAAAGATCGCCCAGCCCGGGGGCCCTGTGGGCTGGCGTGATTCTGCGCACATTCCAAATTTAAATCCGGGATGCTCTCCCCTCTCCTCACTGCTCCAGAACATGGGGGAGGCATCTGCCTGGAAACAGCTGTCACCCAAAGGAGGAGGCGGCACATGCGGCTCTCCTGCGAGCGCCAC
The DNA here is from genome assembly GCF_006229205.1 of Suricata suricatta. Classification (NCBI taxonomy): domain Eukaryota; kingdom Metazoa; phylum Chordata; class Mammalia; order Carnivora; family Herpestidae; genus Suricata; species Suricata suricatta. The sequence goes on along the minus strand of NC_043715.1, from coordinate 37,252,120 downwards.
CATTCAAAGCCGCACATCAGCCAGGGTTACTTAGCTACGGAGCTTCAGAGCCCGAGGCGGTGGGGGAGGGCCGGGCAGAGCGTGGTGCAGGCCGGGCACCCTCGGGCCCCGGGGCCGTGCCTTACGGAGCTCGGCAGTGGGCGCTGCATCCCCGCTTCATAGGGAAACTGAGGCTCCAAGAGTTCACACGGCGACTAAAATACTACAACAATCACAATAATAAACAATGAGGACGAATACTGACTAGCACAGGCGAAGGCTCACCAAGGGCCGGGCCGGCTCCCCTTAGTGAAGTCCGCATTCAAGCCCTTACAACGACCCTGTGACATGCTGTCAGCACTGCCCTCGTGCAGGAGGAGGAAACGCACGCAAAGAAGGTCAAGTAATTTGTCCGAGGCTAAGTTACCAACAAGGGAAAGGACTAGGAGTCCAAGCCAAGCTCTCTGGCCCCCTACCCCTGCCACCGTAGGACACTGCCCGTCATCGTCATCACTGTCGTCAGTACAGGAGAGGAGCTCTTCCTGGGATCCAGACGGTGCTAAGCTCCTCCAACTTTGCGCAACATTCTATTTCATTTCTGTTATTCACTTTATCCCCAGTATACAGATACCAGGAGCATGAGGGTCCGAGATGCTGCGCAATTTCCTAAAGATCAACCAGCGAATGAGGCGAGAGCAGGCACCAGCTCCCAGGAGAGAGGCAAGTGAGACGTGGGACCGGCACGGTCCATAATGGACCTGCCCTGGGCTGCAGCAGTGCCTCTGGCCAGGATCTAGATGGGATCTCAGGAGAAGGAAGAGGACGAGCATTGGTGGGCTGTGCTCATCAAAGCGCTGGGGATGCTGTTTAGGATTTGCTGTTGTTGCCAACCCATGTGTGCTCCCACTAAGGCTAATCTCAATTATAATGAGGGTTTACACTAAGTCTAGAGAAAGGAGGAAGGCCAAGCCTAAATCTACAGTGGATGCAGACAGCAGTGGGAGTTACGACAAACACTGACCATATTTAGGAGAAGTTGGGAGACGAGGGCCGCCAGCCATTCGGCTCAACGGCCCAACTCAGCCTGGCAGGGGGAGGGGGCAGTGTCCAGAGCCAGCCCTGGCTTCCCTGGCCGTGCAGAGCTGCAGGCAGGGGTTTCCATCAGTCTCTCTTCAGGGCACTCCAAGTTCCAAAGGCAAGAAAGGGGACTAACTGGAGGCACAAAGCAGCAGAATTACAAAGGCGTCACAACCTGGCTGCCATCAGGAAGCGCCAAGGTGACCCTAGGAGAGAGGGTCCTCAAAGCCAAGGACCTGAAAAGCCACTGGCTACCCTTCCCTGCATTCCCACAGCTTGGATACAGACGACATGAAAAATGCTGGTGGGTCAGGCTGCACTTTCCTCGAACCAATCACTAATGAAGTTTGGGGCGAGCTATTTTGAAAGCAGCCCACACAGCATAACCACACGCCGTCATCAGCTGCGGTCCTCAAATGCAATTTCATTCATAATTAAATATGAAAAAGCCACCACCTTAAAATAACATCAGGGGTCACAGCTGAACTCCTCGGCCTGGGTCTGCGAATTCTGGCCTCTGCTGACCTCTCTGAGATGGTCTCCAACACCTCCCAGGCACGCACGCCAGCCCCACGAGCCCACCCGCGGTCCCCCAGACACACCTGCGTGCCTACGTCCACACCTCCGCCCGTCCTAACCCTGTGTACACTCTTGTCCCTCCTCCGCCTCCAGGGCCCAGCTGGGACTCAAAACTCAGCCTGAGCACCATCTCTCTGGAAGAACCTCGGACAGGCCAAGACTGAAGGGCCCTTCTCCAGCCTCTGAACTCTACCACGATTGCCACTACAATGCCTCTAGTAGGTAAGGCTGTTAGTGTACTGCCTTGTGCTCTCTTCTCTAGCCCTTTCAAGCACCATTAGCATTCCACAAGTGGGTGTCCCGCTCATTCATTCATTCATTCATTCATTCATTCATAAGGCTTCCTGAGCACCTGTTATGTGCCAGATGCCAGAGAAGCAACAGTGAATGGTCAGACATGGTCCCTGCCCTCCTAGAGGGTACCTCCTAGAGACCACAGATGAGAAGTCAAGCAATAAACACGCAATTGACTTTTCTAGCTGGACTCTCAGTCTGCCATGGTCAGGCCCTGCCCCATACTCATGTTGGAATCTAAACCAGCGTAGGACACAGGCTGTGCTGGCCAGCCCGGAGATATGGGCAGGGTCGCCACCTCCCTTGTCCGTCCATGGCTCTGCCTCAGAGCTCCTTCTGGATCTGCATCTGGGAGAGATTCTTTGGTGGGGAGAGTCGGAGCCGGGCCAGTGTCTGCCTTCAAGCCCCGTGGTTTTATTGGCCACTGGATGGCCCAGTGTTGAGCTGTGGTGGCAATAGCTGGGGGTGGGGGGAGGGGGGGGACCTGTGCAGGACCAAGACAGAGCATAAGCCTATACCCTAAGCCCAGGTGGTTGGTGAACAAGCAGAAAAGTTTTAAAGACCACGATCTGGGGCAGTTCTAATGAGGAAGATTCCGTCCACACGATGGGGTAGAACAGGGAGCTGTGCAGAAGGTGGCCCTCACGGCCTCGGGGCACATGTTGGCTGAGGGAACAACCGATGCCCTGGAGAGCCAGAGCCCAGAGGTCAGGGAGGAGGTGCGCCAGGCACTGGGAAGGGGATGAGGTGACGAGGCATGCACTGCACTGACCCAGCAGGGCCATCCTGTACAGAGGGGCTGATGGGACCAGGCTTCCAGAGGCTCACAGGCCTCAGGGGAGAGGAGACGCTGCACTTATGAGGCCAGGCGGGACACGTGCCCAGCAGCAGGCACTACAGAGATTGACCCTCTAACTGAACTCTGTACTTGCGTTGTTTTCTTTGATCCACAAGAACTCTTATCACAGAGGTGAGGAAACTGAGGCTCCAAGAGGCCAAGTGACATGTCCAAGGTGACACAGTTAACACTGGAATCAATGACCAGGTCCTGAGACTGCTTCCTTCCTACCGTGCTAAATTGTCCATGCTCTGGACTCAGCTGCTCCTTCGTGGCTTTCTGTGTCACTCCCCCCATTGTACATGCCTTACGGGTCCTCGTCACAGCAAGTGTCACTGTGGTCAAGCTGCTGTGTGATGTCCCCACAGTGCTGCCATCATCACATATACCCAGCAAACAGATGGGAAGACAGAGAATGTGGCCTCCCCACGGTGACTGGGGAGACACACCCTAACTGCTGTCATGCCCCCACACCCTGACCCACCTCCTATACTCAGGGTCCTCCTCTCCTCCTGTGAGAGGCAGGAAGTAACACTCACCTACCACACAGGAATTTGGTTAGAATCCCAACAGAGAAAGACGGATTTCAGGGGCTGAGAAGTCCATTTGTGGACTCAGAAAATGCCTTCACAAACATCTTTCTCCATCCCTCCAGAAGAACTGCTCAGCTCTGGATCCAATTTGGATATCATTATCAATACCCAAACCATCATCAGAATTATGACTCTTACTACATAAAGAGAAGAGAATGTTCTGGAACCCCAAGCACTCACTTCCCTTGGCTACGTTGCTGCTTTTTCTGGTTGCTACCACACTCAGATGCATGAACAGCATTCTCATTTTATTGAAAGTTGTGGGTCTGTCACCAATCATGTCCATCAATAATCAGCAGATTAGCAGCCTGCTTGTGCAGACACTTCTATTTTCAACCTGAAGGGTGGTTTGGGGGTTTCTTTTAAATTTAACTATCCTCATTAAGGATTCATAGCACACCAAAAGAGCGATGTTTTTTAAAAAAATCATCTTTGCAGAGAAGGAATATCAGCAAAAATAATCACTATTCCAGGCTCAACAATGAGTCCCTAATGAGGACAGCAGTCATCAGTTAAATAAACATATCATTAGGGAGAGAATGGATGTGTCAACACAGACACAGTCCACTAATTTGGGGGTGGGGGTCGTCTGTGGTTAGTCTTGATGGGGTCTGGGGCTGGGGAGGTGGGCGTGTCTGGGGCAGAGTCATGGGTCACCTTTCAGAGGTAGGGCCCAGGGTGTGGGCCAGGTCAGGTCCGATCAGGTGGGAGCCACCAGTGAGGCAAATGTCAGAAGGCAGACAATGGGATAGTGCCCTGGGGATCAGGCAGGCCTGCAGCACTGAGCCCCCTTTACCCAGAAAACTCCAGAGAGCTCCAGACAGAGAGAACACGACAAGGAAGATGCAGAAGAGGGGCTTCTAAACCAGCGGTCCCATCGCGATGTGGCTCCCAGAGCCCACGCCCTACCCAGACGGCCAGTGTGGACACAAGTAGCCACCCAGCTCTTCTTACAGCCCACCCACAGCCCTGCTTCTTCCTCTGACAGTGCGGAGTCAAGTGGTTCTCCATGAGGACGCCCTGGCTCTTTGTCTGGAGTCCACAGTCCCCTAGAGATGAAATCAGGGCTCCAGCCAGGGAGAGGAGGTAGGACCATGGCAGCCTGCGCTCTCCCCACAAATACTCTGTGAGCACTTCCTAGATACCAGGCAGCATCGTAGATGCTAGTCTATAGCATAAAGCAAGATGCATTTGGCCCTGTCCCTCAGGGGACTTAAATTTGCAGGACAGGGAAGAACCAAATTAGGGTAATGGTAAGTTATAAGGAAGTGCTACAGAGATAATAAATAGGGTAAGAGACAGCCAGCAACTGGGAGGTGGGGCAAGGCCTTTGAGAGGAGGGGACTTTGAGCCAAGGCCTGAGGAAGGACAGTCCCAGCAAAGCAGAAGAAGGGCAAGAATGAGAAGTGGGGGCAGCGGCCAAGGGTGTGTGTGCAACATCTCTTGGAGAGATCTACGATTGTGGTGCCCAGGAGCCATCTCACAGGAAACGATAAACTGTCACAGTCCCCAGGGAACCCCTCTTCAGAGAAGGACAGAAGGGCTGGGGCCACCAGCACCCCTGCAGGCAGAGAAGGGACGACCAGGACAAGGAGCTGTAATGGGTGCAGGCTGGATGAGAAAGGGCCAGAGAGCCCTGCTTTCTCAGGAGAGGCGAGGTCAGTAGCAACAGGGCACAGCGAAGAGAAGGCGGGCAGTGTGGCCACTTTGGAGAGCAAGCCCTGGAGAAACGTGGCGAAATATAGTGCACCAAGCACCCACTTCTTGTTTGTCGTCATGGATTCACAGAAAGGCCCATTAGCGGGGTTGTGGAATTTCTACGGTAAACTGAGGCACAGGGAAGTAGCACAGACCAGGTGGATATCTGAGCTCACCTGACGCTGTGGTGTTGTCAGGGGCACATGATGGAAGAGAAGAAGGCCAGGGGGTCTGAGGAGAGAAATAAGGAAGTAATTGAATTGCTGGACATGACCTCCAATCTGGGTGAAGATGATCAAGAAGGCAGGGAAAAGGGATGCTGAGGCAGCAGCGTCAGTGGCTGAAGACACCTGTCACTTGACAGTGGAGGCATCACGAAATGAGAGCTGGAGGAAAAGGCAGTGAGGACAGCAGGAAGGACGCGTGAAGCCGGATTTCAGAGGCAGGGAGGTGCTGGTCACCAGGAGTGGCTCTGGGCTGGGTGGCCAAAGTCAAGTGGAAGAAAACTTGCCAGAGATGAGAAGGTCAAACAAACAGAGTCCAGCTCCAGCCGGTTGGGTCCATGACCCTGACACTCTCAGGCAATGACTCTGGCTAACAGACCTACAGAAACTCGAAGTAAAATCATCCTTCAAGAAACACCAATACCAAAATGCAGGGACATGAATAACTTCCCTCACTCCCTCAACAAAGAAAGCCGACTGGAAAGAAGCATTCCTGCCACAGGAACAGGAGAGATCTAAGACTGTGGTGTCCAGGAGCCATCTCACAGAAAACGATAAACTGTCCTAAAGATAAGCAATATTCCTATTTACTGGTAACACCGACCTCATGCCTGAGTCCCCCAGTCCGCTGCTGGGAAGGCAGGAGACACCAGGACCTTGGCTCTTAACTGCTAAGATGCAAGTGTGGAGCCGAGCGGCACAGTTCTGTTCTGGAAAGCATGCCATCCCTCAGGCCAGCCTCTGCCCAGGAAGTCGGGAGCCCTCAGGGCATTGAAACGGGCTCATCTGCAACCCTTGGAAGTTACGGCTTCTAGCCCGTCCTGATCCTGAGACCGCCTCCAGCGGCTGCATCTGGAGGGCAGGTCACGGTCAGGGGAGCCTGCCCATGGGCTGCTGTGTCACAGGCAGGGTCCCAGCCGCAGAGCACACAGATGTCAGCGTTCTCCTGGAGTAGGCCTCTCAGAAAGGGGACTCTACGGCCCCGAGCAGCGACGCCACCTGCCACCTTTCTAAATACCTCTGTGGCAAAGCAAGGCCATCAATCAGGCCTCACGACTCGCAGCTCCAAAGTCAAGGGTCTTCCGAGTCCCTTGGCCTCTCTGCCAGCAGCGAATACTGCAAGGCTCTGCTCTCACACGGTGAAGGCAGGTACAAAGCTAACATGCCCCAACCGTCTGTACCCACAAGACCCCGTGTGCAGGAGGCTGACATCAAGCGTGGGTTTCGCCCCAGTTCTGCACCTTCTGTCCAAACTGCTTACGCTACCAAATTTATTTATTTTTTTTAATTTTTTTCAATGTTTTATTTTATTTTTGATACAGAGAGAGACAGAGCATGAGAGGGGGAGGGGCAGAGAGAGAAGGAGACACAGAACCAGAAGCAGGCTCCAGGCTCTGAGCTAGCTGTCAGCACAGAGCCTGACGCGGGGCTCGAACCCACGAATGTGAGATCTGACCTGAGCCGAAGTCGGAGGCTTAACCGACTGAGCCACCCAGGCGCCCCTACCAAATTTATTTTAATATAACACCAATGGCCACAAACTTAAATATGATCAGACGTAGGACAATTAATATTTAACATGTGGGCACCCAGAGCCTTCTGACAGTATGATAAATAAAGTATATTACTCAATATTTACCCATCTCAGGAGAATCCGTCATGGTGCTGGTCCTGCTGGTGAGAGTAGGCATAACAGAGCCAAGTAGTATTTATTGATGCCTACTGTATACCATGCAGACTACTAAGGATTTTCAAATACAGCATCTCATTTAAGTCATAAGATTATAAAATATCAGTGAAAACATACTATTTTGCAATATTTTAGTCTGTTCTACTCAATCAATATGTTTCAAAAAGCAAGTAGCACGGTTCAATAATACTCAAATCAATGCTGATTTTTCTTGAGAAATTTGGTAGAGAAAGTCTCTCCCCCAAGTGCAGACCCAGTAAGTTATGCCCCAGAGCAAACTATCCTGCCACAGTCATAAATCTCCATTTAAAAAGTGTGTGTTTTAATGGAAATATTGATGACCTCAGACCAAACAGCAGTGACCGAACAGTGCAGCAAGAGGGCCTGATAAACCTGTGCATGTACCTGGCCCGAGGCCTCCCAGGGTCTGTCCAAAAGGGAATTCAACAAGAACTTGTAAGGGTCACAAATCAGTGCTCTCTTGAATATAATTTAATCGCCCCTTTTACAAAGGTTTTATTGCCATCAGCTAGTCCCACTTTACAAAACAGAACTCCATTAATACCATTCCCTTCGCGTTTCTCTCTATAAGCAGATATTCTGCTCAACAGGCTTGAAATAGATCCCCATCCCCCCCCGCCCCCCGTCTCCTATTCCCTGGCCTCTCACCTCCAAAATTCCAACTGAGCATATTTTTACTCAAAGGGCAGAGTTGGACTAGAATTCTGTGTGTTTTCCATGCAAAGGATATGCTTTTTCAACGAGCAGGACCACATTCCTTCGAAGCCAAAATATTCCCTGTAAGCTGATTGCTCTGGCCCTTTCGGACTTTTCTCAATAAGGCTCTGTTCTGCCAGCTTGTGGTCATGTGACCCGTGCTCTCAGGTGGGGCTCCGGACAGGTGTTCGTCTCCCGAGATGCCACTGATGCCCTCCCCCCCTGCTAAGGTGCTTCTCCCACAAGCCTCTGACCTTGACACACCAACTTTTACAAAGCAAGCCTGCCATCTAGATCCATTGTGATAAGACCTAAAAGAGGTCCCCTTGGTAAGTGCAGCCTCTACAGTCTTCATTCTCATTGCTCACTCTTGACAATGCCTCAACATTCTGTCACTGTAGGGGGCACAGAAGGAGAGGAGACAGAGAAGAACCCAAAAGAACAAGATTAGAGCAGCCCAAGATATCTGTTTTAAGGTTACTTATTTATTTTGAGAAAGAGTCAGCATAAGGGGGGGGGGCCGAGAGAGAGAGAGAGAGAGAGAGAGAGAGAGAGAGAGAGAGAGAGAGAGAGAATCCCAAGCAGGGTCCGTGCTAGCAGCATAGAGCCTGAACCTGGGCTTGAACCCACAAAACCCTGACATTATGCTGAAACCAAGAGTCAGACGCTCAACCAACACAGATGCTCCCAGATAGAGCAGGCAATATTTCTAAGTACCTCAGGATGGCCTCTAGTTTTTAAAGGCCACAAAACTGGATCCAAAGTATGCCAAATGCCTGGTGATGTTGGCTTCATGGACAACAGGAACATCCAAAAGGAAACCCCGTCCACATCAACCTCCATGCGGCAGGCTGTTCAGAGAAAGGCATGCTCGTCCCCTTTAGCATATACTGGGTCCAGCAAGTACCTCCCTCCTATAGCGAGGACTCACCAGATTAGACCGCTATCTGAAGCACACCTGTGGTACAAATAACTATTTGCATTACAAAACGGTTCCGAGGGAACTTGGGCGATTGGCTGAGGCTGCGTGGACGGACCAAAGAATGCATCACCATTTATTGAGTGAGCGATTACTAAGAGCCAAGTAATCCATTGTGGAGAACTCCCAGTGAGCTCCGAGTGGAGATCAAGAGCAGCCGGGGGCCGCTGACCAGGCTGCACTAAAGCCACTCCTAAGAGCTCACGAGTGCATCTGGTGCCTCGCTGGGGCTATGGGGACTTTGCTGCAATAGGGACACAGCCCCACAGAGGAGTTAAAACTGCACCCCAGCGGCAATAGCCCAAGCACAGCCTCCACCAGTCTGGGCTTGTTCCGCCCATTTCCCCAGGTGCATGGTCACTGGGCCCGATGGATGCCTCCCACCCCCTCCTGGGAGCTGCCTGCACTGAGCCGCGTAATAAGCTCTCTGCTAAGTCAATGTCTGAGTGATGATCATCATCATAATTATGCACTTTGCTGGACACTTCACATGCATTATTTCATTTCATCCACACCAACCCCACCAAGTGGGTTCCATCACCTCATCTGAGAGGGCAGGAAAGAGGCAGAGGTCTGACCTGTCCACACCAGTCGTGGTGGCCCCAGGAGCCCGGGCCACACCTGCCCACCCGCACCCTGCCCATCAGGTGCCAAGTTTGTTGTCAAAGGTACACCCCCTCTGTGCTAGGGAAGTTGACTGCGTGACACAAACCTGTCCTCCGACCTCAAATGTCATCATGATCCCTAATGCCACCCACTGGAGGACAAACACCGGCCAGAGGAAAGCCACGCCACGGAGATGGGAGACAGGAGACGGTGGGCTCAGGACAATCGAAGACAAGTTTGCTTCACTTCGGGGAATTTAGAAGAGGACACAAAGAAACACAAACCAAATTCATGAAAGCTGCCCCCTCCCTAAAAGAAGGGCGCAGGGCACTGCGTGCAGGTCCGACTTCCAAACAAAGCCTGCTGAGGAGGTTGGGGGAAAAATTACAGCATGCAAATATCATGTGATTTTTGTCACTGATCTTGTAACATGAATAGCTGGGTTCATGTGTCTCCAATTCAAAATCCCAAATTGAAGACTTATGTGGAGATAATTATAAGTGAAAATCGAACGCAGGCCTGGAAAACACCCTCCTTTCCTCATGAAATGATCACATGCCCAGAAGAGCCTGGGTTCCTAGAGGCGGGTTGGGCAGGGCTGGACCGGGTCGGCCAGGGCGGGGTCAGGCGGAGAGTGGGCGGGGTCACGCCAGTCCCGGGTGGACCCCAGGAGCCTGCACGTGAGGTCCGTGCCCCAAGCCGGAAGGGACACATGCACCTCCCCAGTTCACTGCAGCAATGTACATCTTTTAACTAAAAGCTGTCACTGAACGGAAGATTAAAATTGCATAAGGAGAAAACGTGAGGGTTTTTTTTTCTGAATCTCTCAGTTGGAAAAAAAAAAAAAAGTATGTCTTCCAAGGGCCATTTGTGCAGACTTGTCTCACCTGTGCCAGTAATGGTAGCACCCACCTGTGTCACTGGGCCCCCATCTCACGTGCAGCATCCTTATCCCTCTTCTCAGAAAGTTGTTCGTGACCCAAAGGGGGAGGAATCCCTAGAGGAAGCCAAGGGGACCTGCCGGGCTGCCTCGGGGGGCGGCGTTTGGCTGTCAGCAGGACGGGATGCCCCTGGTCACAGAGCCCCCGCCTTTCATCTCCAATCATATCCCCTTTCCTTCCACCCTGCTCTCCCCGCAGTGCTCTGGCCTCAGGCTTCCTGACCCCCAGAAGCCCCCCAAGCCCACAGGGCAGACCCCGAAGACCCAGCCTCCCGCACAGGCCCCAGCCGGGCTCTCGCCGGGCTGCCCCTCCTCACCGAGCCTCTTCAAAGAGGCCGCTATGTCTCAGCATGGCCTGGCTGCCTAGAGCATGGCGAGAGGTCACCGTCTGACCCCGACACTATTAAATCTTTTAAAGTGTAATCTTCAGGGGATTTCGGCTGTAAATAAAGAACACTCCACATGTAAAAAATAAACTTACACTCATGACTTCATGCGTGACCCCGAGTTCCATTTCTGTTTGTGATTTAGCAGAGGGGAGACGAGGCGTGCAGGCTGCAGGCGAGGGAGCAGGTTCACTGAGCGCACTGTGGAGTCACAGCCCAGAAGGCCACCCCACTCCCCCGTTAGAAGGTGCCACCCGACAGCCACACGGCCGATAGGTGGCACAGCTGGGCAGTCCAGCATCTGTGACCGCCACCCTGCACATCGCCAGGCTGAGCACATCCAGAGGCCGGTCACGTGTGGCAATGGGCCTTTTCCAGGACTTGCTTCCGGGGCCATACTTCCACCCAGGCCACGGTCCACAAAATGGCTCGGTCCACAGAATTAGACTCTCTGAGGTCAACGTCAAAGACTCTGCACCCACTCGCCCCCCGGACCACTGGCTGAGAAGAGACGGAGACCCAGAATCCAAGTCTGAGGGTGTCCCCAGGTCAGAAGGTGAACCGCTGCACCTCAGCCCTTCCCCTCCTGCAGTGCGCGTATGCACGGCCTCGTGGCCCTGCCATAGCCACTGGACACTGATGAAACGGATGCCAGCATCCCTGTTGTCCATTTTCCAGATGAAGGAACCACTTGAAGAAGCCCCAGAGCCAGTTATCAGCATCTGCATTCACTGACCGGACCCAGCTCAGCGCTGTGGCCACGACCAGCTGCCTGTCCTCCCAGGTCGCGGTACCCAGCCAAGGTGGGGGTGACTGCCACAGACAAATCACCTCCTACTAGACCCATCTTCTGTCTTTCAGGGATGGCCGAGTGTGGGGGGAGCCGGAAGACGCTCCTGTGCAATTTGACACCAGCCCCCATGGAAACCCTGCTGCCGTGTCAACTGTTAGTCCCTGGGGGTTAGGAAGACCTGAACCCTGCCACCAGAAAACACTCTGGGAGGTTTCCCAGATCCGAGACACTGATGTGCATGAATTTAGGACAAGCACACTCGTAAAATGAGTCCTGCTCACTGTACAAACTGGCACAGATGTCTTTCCCTCCCTGGGCCTCCTTCCCCTGTGTGCAGCCAAAGATCTAGAAGGTATCATGTGGACTCTATTCACCAAGAACACCTTGCGGTGAACCAGCCCATCAGTCTTCAAGAAGCATTGGAAGAAGAGAAGGAACTTTGTGGAGGAAGGCATGGTGTATGTAAATTATCAGGAGAAGGAAGCTCTAACTTGGTTGGGGGCAGCCAACCAAGGGATCGTCAGGGATTCCCTTGCCTGACTCTCTCACTGGCACATGAGGCCAGGCATGTGGAGTTCAGACATTTGCGGCGTGATACCCATGACACAATGGATGGATGGACAGATGGCTGTGAAGATGGACAGATGGGTAGGCAATGAGTGGATGAGTGAACAGATGAGGAAATAAAGGGAAAGAGGAAGGAGGGATGGGAGGAGAAGGGGAGAGCGGAAAGGAGGGGTGATTAGGTGGAGGGACAAACAGAAGCAGATGAACAGAGAGCAGGAGGGCTGGAAGGAAAGACGGACGCCAGGGGGGGAGAATAATGGAGGATGGAACATTGGCCAAGAGAGAGAAACTGAAAGGGGAAGGGGAAGGTTCGAAGAGCCAACAATGTCCCCTTGGAGCATGGCCAAGACTGCATGCCACCCGAGCCATGGAAGGGAGAAGGGCCCCACAGAGTGCCCCCCTTCTCTCTCATGCTGCCCAACCCGACACCACGCACCCCTGGAACCGATTTCTTATGAAGTCCCCAGTCAAGTACTGATAGAGATAGTATGTTTATTTTTTAAACAGGAATGAATTATTCAGCACTTCTAAATCCAGAACACATCAAACCTAAAACGACACACACTGTGCTTTTCCCCCTCTCCATGCACACACTTAGAAATATTCTGTAATTTCTTTAAAAGAATAAAATTATTGATTGTGGGTGAATTAGCAACTCAAGAAAGATCCAGATGCAAACAGGAGGTGGGAGGTGCTGCTGGACTGGAGTTAAGTGCCTGAGGAGAGAGGGCGTCTCTGAGGAAGTCTGGGAAGAGGCAGAAAGGCAGGGGAGGGGGCCAGGGTGGGCTTGGAGGAGAGGAGACGTTTGTGCAACCTTGGAGCTGAGCAGAGAGAACTCCCCACCCACACTTGTTCATCACGCCTCCAGGCAGCGGATCCCAGCTGGGTGAGGAGGCCAGGAGACCCCTGTAGAAGGTCCCCAGCACTGGCGCAGAGTGGTGGGCTCTGTTTTATCAGGAATATCACAGAGCTCTGGCCCTGAGCCCAAGAAAGGACTGAAGGCCCTAGGGTCCTCCGCTCCTGGCTCTGCTTCTCATGGCTGGTTCCCGTCAATGGGTGAGAGGACACCTCGGACCCGGCACCCGTCCTGGGATCTCTGCTTCTCTTGAGGAACCACGATGCTCTGAAAGCTTTGAACCTCAGCAAATCTCTCCCATTAGGTGCCCAGCCCTTGCAGCAGGACTCCCACGAAACCATGTGTGGTGGGAAGAGCCAAACCAGAGTGGTCTTAACAAGGTTGCCCCCCCATTGGCTAGTGCTTTAGCCCTTCATCTTGACTTGCTAAGTCTGCGGGCACCTGGAAGCCCCCATCTGGGAATGAGAAAAAGGGGCTTGGGTCAGGGAGGGCAAATGTGATGGGCCAGTGGGAGGTTCCTGGCTCTTAGTGTCAAGTGACAGAAAGTTCTAGAAACTTACTGTAAGCTCCAGAACTTTGATCGTTTCACCCACAGAGCATTGATTAGATGGCATAAGAAGGGAATTTCAGGGGAAAGGCAGCTCCTTATGAAGACTGGGGCCACGTCCGGTGGGCTTGGCCAAGGGCCAGGGTTTCCAGGGGCCCCTGGAAGCAAGTGTGTGAGTCCTGCCTGAAAAGTCCCTGAGGCAGCAGGACTAAGTCCCGTAAAAACAGAAATGTGTGAGAAAGGGTGGAAAAGCAGAGTGGTGTCTTCTAATTGCCCCTCTGGGAGTCAGGCCTAAGGAAATAACCTGAAGTAAGGAAAAAACACATCTTGTAAAGAGATGCTCATCACAGTGTTTTTTATATCAGAGAACTATTGGAAATAACTTGCATGTCAATAATAGAGGAATTGTGAGGTAAATTATGGTATATCCGTTGAAGGGGAAGCGGAGGCAATTAAACACGATGGTCATAAACTACATGGGAATTTAGCAAAATACAAATCACGTGAGGCCAGGGAAAAGCATTTAAAACTACGGGTACAATTATGACAATTACGAGATGACTGCACGGTGAAACATGTATATGAGAGGGGAAGATAAAAAGCAAGGTTCCAGGAAGGTCAGCACATGGTTTGTGTTGGCCTGGGGGTGGGGGGGCTCAGGGGTGCCGTGGCGGCTCTGTTCTCCGCCTCCGCCATGGGCCAGATCTGCGGTACAGAATTGAGATTTCCTTTGTGATTCTGAACTAGAAACGTGGGGAGCGGCGCTCTAGAGCAAACCCCACATTTGCTTGGTGTCCAGAGGAGAGCAAGCTCAGAAAAGGCGGTGCGCCTGGGGGAGGGTCGATTTGCAGAAATGAGGGGGGCTGCAGAGAAACAAGGCACGTGGCAGGTGGGGCCCCCCAACAGCGGGGGCTGGTCTCCTTACACCACAACGAGCAGAAAGACGGGGTGCGGCCCTGGAGGGGAGCCTCCTAGGACGGTCCACACCCAAAGGAAGCAGATGCTAAGAGCAGAATGAAGGCCCAGGACAGGGTCACTTCTGTTTGTTCATTGCTGCACTGCAAGCTGTGACACATTCATGGTAATTACATGTTACACGTACATCCTAATCACATATTAGCAATCCACCTCTGCGTTTGAGGATGCATCCAGCGTACAGTGGGTCTTCAACCCTGTATACAAATTGAATGACAGGCCCGGATTCGACTTTAAGCCAAGTCAAGGAGAAATCTGAATGCTGTAGTGGAGGAAGTTAATCTGGAAATCACTGGGGTAATCCAGGTGGGGAAAGGGAGCCTTTATTCTTCCCTGGGCCCCATTTCCCCCAATTCCGTGTATGCTCCCACTATTCCATCCTCACAGCCTCCCCTACAGAGCTCCACACCTCAGACCAGACCCTGCCTCTGTGCCTTCCACTCCCAGGATGCTGTGTGCCCTTGCCTGAGATCCACGGGCTGAAGAAGACATTAATGATTGGAGAAAGTACAATTTGCTCAGGAGAAGCGCATTACGTGATTTCTCCGAGAAAGACTAAAAACATTCCTTAGGAATAGAGCCCAGAGACTTTGATTAAAATTGACTAGAACGAGTCCACTAGACTTCTATTTTCAAATGAGAAGCCACTAATTCCGTTTCATGTAAAGATTAGACATGATAAAAATTTCTGTAAGTTATCTCGTTTTAAGACAAAAAAACACTACGGCGGCCATGAAAACGCTGGTCATTTCTGGGACAGGACTTCTGGTATTCAATCAACGTGATTTTTCGTCATCCATGTTTCCCCCTTTGAGTCAGCTTCTCCCACTGAACTCCATTTCACCAAGGCTGGTAAGATGTTCGGAAACGAACAGATGTCAGAACATGGGGATCGCCAGTAACACGGATGGGAGCCAGTGATTTCTTCCCTGTCCAATGGCAAAAGGATGAAAAATAGTCCAGACGGTACACACTCATGCAAGATTTACTGAAACATTAATGGCTATAAAAAGGAAGAATATACAAAGCCATCCCCATTTTTCCCTAAACATTACTAAGGGCAGTGCCTTATTTTTATTTTATTTCCTTTTATTTTAATTCGTGAGAAATTTGACTGTAAACTGAAAGGTCTCCATACTTTTAAACCCTCAAATATCCACACAAATACAGCTGATGATATTGATTAATGTTTATTAGCTGGTTCCAAATATACTTGCATCTTAGTCAATTCTGCCATTTAATAATTTTGCTAAATCTCAAAAATGGAGATGCAATCTTGCCTTTAAGAAGGCAGCCCTGCTAGTTATTTACAGATTGTAACATTTACATAAGAGTTTGGTTTAACAAGAGATATAAATATAGATAAAACCCTTAGGACTTCATTCTTTAAACTGCCCTCTAAAAATCTGCCCTGCAATTTGCAAACTGAATTTTGTGCAGACTATTCTTGGAAGCCTTTGTGAATTAGGGAGAACTAACTCAAAGCAAGGGCTGGCTAATCACAATTTTGCAAATTGTACGTAGCAATCATCCTCACATTGTGAAATTCAGATCTATAAAATGCTGATGTTTTAAAGTTGAAAAATAAATTAGCTCACTAGAACTATTTTGCAAAAAAAAAAAAAACCACATCAGTCTGAGGCTTTACAACTAAATTATTTGTTTAAAAAAATTAAAAGATAGTCACATTGGTAGCAAATAATAAATAAAGGCAGAATATCAGTGCAGCATGTTCCTGCCACGGTCCTGCCTCCGATGGAGAGGGCTCCCCGCCGGCGTCCCCAGCTCAAAGCACCTCCTATAAATACTCACCTGCCTACAGCACGTAGATCCCGAAAGTCCCCAGAATACACTTGTGGCCGTGCCGAGACTTCTATTTTAAACGCCTCCAGTGTATTTGTCTACGATCTGGAAAACGCTCTCAGACAGGGAAGGGATTAGTCAACATATTCTTTGATATGTCATCTATTCACTTGCTGTAGCCGATTCACGGCTGTCCAGCCAAAGAAGTTGGCAGTTAGCATGGGTTTATTTGTTAAAACCAATGCCATCTGGGTTACAAAAACTGTAATAATACCAAATATGTAGGAAGAAAGAGAGTTGCCTCAATCCTAGTGTGTCTGATCATGGAGTTACCCTAGGGGAAGAAAGCTGACCTCAAAGAGGGGGCTGGCTTGCCCACGGAGCCCAGGACACACAGGAGGGGGCTGCAGGTCCATTCTCTACAGATTGCACCCTGAGAGGCAAGACGTGAACACGTGCATGTACACACATGTGCACACATGCAAACACGCGTGCACATGCATGCATCCAGTAGTCCGTCTGTGAGCCCCCAGTGCCCCAGGCTGTGGCTACAGACAGAGGTGACACAAAGGCTCAAGTTCATCAAATCCTGTTTTCTCAGGCTCCACGACCTCTCCACAGCCCTTGGCTCTAGAGGAGTTTTGTGATATTTAGAACTACTTGACATAAGCCCATATTTAAAAATACTCTAATTCCTTTGCAAAGGTATCTGCCCGCCCTCGCCATGGTCTGCTCCTTTCATTGGCTCTGTTCAGACTTATATCTGGTTTGCTCAGTTCCTTCCCCCCTCGCTGGATATGACACCAGGCAAAATAAATGGAACTGATGTCTGATCTAGTCTTACTCCATCTTCAGGCCACATCAGCTTCTCCAGAGGTGCCACAACACGGCTCTGGGCACATTGGAAGCATGCTTTTGGGATAGGCCTCCGATAAGCTCATGGAATCCTGGAGAAAGCTGGCAGAGATGCTTTTTTTTTTTTTTCACTTGAAAAATGACCACAATGTTCTTGGGAAAAGTAGGCCGGATGTGCCAACATATGGCCATCGCCCTGCCTCTAGGCCAGGGGACACCAGCTCAGCTCCAGCAAGGGGCATCGCTTGCCTCAAGCATTCGGGTGCTTAGCCTACAGCTTTGGCATTTTGTGTAACATTGCTTCTAGAAAACAAATATTTATATTAGTGAATATCAAGATATGATCTGCATTCAAGTGTTTTCTATAGGTCGCTGTTAGAAGCGAGAAGAGAAATTATCGCCTACGTGGTCAAGAGAGAAAACAAGATGTTGTGGGCATCTAAGAAGAATTAAGGAAATGTCTTAAAATGTTTCTTAAACATTTTTGCTCCTGGTTCTGAATGCTGACTCAATATCCAGTTACAAGGTAAAAATCCTCCAAAGACCACGGTCAAAGGTCATGGAAACTCACCCCACCCTCCCAGGAGAATGCCAGCACCCCTCCAGCAGGCAAGATGCCCACACAGGTGCCCAACATCTACTGCCAGCAGCATATGAGAAGACGGTGTTCAAACACACATGCCAAGCCCACCAGAGCACAGAACCCTGGTGGAGACAAGGTGTGAGGCCGAGGGGCACCCATTGCTGGGCTGCTGGCGGGGCTGTCTCCATATATGGCCATGTGGGCACAGGTGCACTCCCCTGGGTCCTGGGCCTGAGAAGAAGTGTCACCTCCCATATGTCTTCTCTGACCTTACACCTCTCCCAACCCCTGTGGGGTCTTGAGACCATGAGGATGGGGTCAAGTCCTAGCTGGGACAGGAGTTAGCTAGCAAACCTCAGGCAAGGCCATAAGCCCACACCCGCAGTTTCCTGGTGTATAAAACCAGAATGATGACACTGGCCTCCTGGGACAAGAGGCGAATGAATGTAGGCGCCTGGAGAGAACGGGCATCACTGTGTTGTAGTTGCCTTCACTATGGGATGGTCATGGTTATTTTTAACAATAGTGTTTTGATATATATTTTCAAAGTTAAGTTCTTGAACTACAGACTAGCAGAGCTTTGGACACCTTAAAGACAACAGAGAGTAACCCTCACAATCAAGGGGGCAACGTGAGGCCTTGCCCAGAACCACGTCCTCTCAGCTCAAGCTTTGCCCAATGCCATGCTCTGTTTCCCTGAGCTACACCCCTGCCTTTATGCCCTCAGACCCCCCAGGGCCCACAGCCAGGCTGGGTTGCCTCCTCCATGCCAGAGCAGGGTGAGGGTGCTGGCATCCTACCTGCACCAAGAACAGCCATGGCTAGAGTCAGCCCGGGATTCAGAGGTCTGCACAGGCCCAAAAATACAAATAGTTTAGTCTTTATGCATGAGAACTAGGTCCCAGAACTCCCTCTGTAACTTTCTCAACTACCACACTACATACCCTGAATGCCTTTATGGAATGAGAATCAAGACTTGTGCTCTGCAATGTAAGAGGAAGATCACAGCCCACTCCCTCCTGCCCAGACTACTGCACGGTACCTTCTTTTTGTGCCCCTGGTCTCCCCAACCCTTCTTTCATTCTAAAGAAGTCCAAGTGGGGCACCTGGGTGGCTCAGTCAGTTAAGCTTCTGACTTCAGCTCAGGTCATGATCTCATAGTTCAAAGGTTTGAGCCTGGCATCAGGCTCTGTGCTGATAGCACACAGCCTGGAGCCTGGATCAGATTCTATATCTCCCTCTCTCTCTGCCCCTCCCATGTTCACACTCTGTCTCTCTCTCTCTCTCAAGAATAAAAAGTTTTTTAAAAAATTCAGACTCCTGGGTGACATGCATAAAAACACTGCATGGCTCCAGTAGTTTAAAAAAAAATGATAAGTACAAGAAAATATTTAAAATATCTGCAACAAGGGTTTGTGTCCAATATATGTAAAGAGCTCTTAAAAATCAATGACAAAAATATAGAAAAATGAAAACATAAGTAGTTTATAGAAAACAATGCAGTGGCCAATGCACTCATGAAAAGATAGTTGCACTATTAATGAGGGAAACCCAATTCAAAAATACCAATTTTTATCCTTCATATAGGTAATCATTTGAAAAAGCAGTAATATTCAGTATTGGTGAGGTGTTGGGAAATGAGTACCATGACTATTGGTAGACAGGCATGTAGTGAATATACACAGTATTATTTTGAAAGGAAATTCGGCAGTATCTATCTAAAAATTAGATATCTAATGGCCCAGAAATACGAGTTCTAGAATCTCATCCTACAGAAATACTTGAACTTGTTCAATATGAGTACAATGTAGAAGGGGGAATAAAAATTGCCTGAATATCCATCAATATGTGTATGGTTGCATAAATGTGGATATGCCATATATTAGAGAATTATACTGAAGACTTATGTGGGGTCGGGTGGGGAAGAGCACAAAACAGAATCGAAAAGAGCAATAGGAGGACTGGGTGAGCAGAAAGGCCTCCCTGAGGGCTTCCGTCGTGGCCGAGGCCTGCAGGTAAGAGGGTGGGCAGGTGGGGGGTACGGTGAACACCAGGGCCTACACCACCAGTCCACAGCCTACACACGTCTGCCCGAGACTCCACCCAAAGGGAGCCCTCAGTGCACTTTGCGCTCCGTCCACCGGCTCCCCACAGGGCGCCAGGGTCTTCACTCTGGGGTCTCTGTGCAGCCGGAAGGCAGGACCCTCTGTCAGACTGCAGCCTGAGAAGCCAGCGAGAACAAAGGACGCCTGCGCTTAGGACAGGAGCAAGGCAGAGCCACCCCAAAACGAGAACATTTGGTATTTCCGAAAGAGCAACACGGTCATCACTATGGCAACGCCTGACCTTGGCCGACTTCTCACACCTATGCTATGGCGCCCACTGTTTGCATCCTCAGGCGCACACACCTGGGAGTCAGGGGAGGGCTCTCCTCACAGCACTCGGGCACCCAGCGCCTTTCTTTGGCTCCGTTCGACCTTTTCGATGGAAGACTCAGTTTTACCTCCTGTACTTAAGCTGGTGAAACCTGGACCCAAAAGCCCAACAGTCATACCAACCCATGGACCCTCGTGAAGCCATTTTTGGGCAAGGTTCCCGGGAATGCTAGAATCTGCCACCTGAGTGGACAGGCCATGAGGCCCTCCCTCCTGTCACACAGGAGGACTTGGGGAGGCTGTGGCGTGGATGGGAGAGTGAGGGGTGCCGGGGAGAGAAGGCCCCACCACAGAGGGTGTGGAGTGGGCAGGCTTCTCCCTGACTCCTGGAAACACGGTTCCAACCTGCCCAGGCTAAGGCAGGAACCAGAGGGAAGGAGATAGGGTAGAAGCCCTGGGAGGAGGCCCATACTGGGTTTCCCTGGGGGCGTGGGGGCCCCGTTTTCTCATTCCAAGTTATTTCCCCCAGCAGAAGGCCCAGGTGGGCCCCCTCCCCCACTCCACCAGGGGAGAGGTGACCAGAAAGCTCATTACACAAGGCACCTGGGTTGTGACTCCCTGGGCACAGCACACCCCGCTGTCTGGGCTAGCCTGGCCTCCACCCGAGCTCCAGGACAAGGTCCCCATGAGGCCCCCAGGGCTCCATGCTGCCATGGTTCCCTCGCCCAGCCACACCTGAGAGCCACAGATGACAGCTGGCATGCTCTGCTATGAGGCTTACTTCAAGCAGGACCCGGAAGGCTCTGGTCTTTTCCTCTGATAAGAAGGAGAAAGGTCTAGAAAGTGCGGCTGTCATTATCTCTGTGCAGAAGCTCCCCACCCTGCAAAGGCCCAGGGCAAGTGCTACTGTCCCCATTTCATAGAGAAGGAAACTGAGTCTCAGTGAGGGAGGGTGACTTCCGGAGGTAGCGGGGGCATGACCAGCAGTTCCCAGGCTCCCGGCTCTCAGGCGTGCGCACCCTCCAGCCCCCTGGGCAGCTCAAGGCCTGGGCTGAGCACTACACACGGTCACAGAGCTGCACTAGCACACGAGCTCTGACC
>NC_043715.1:37226065-37228565 GCF_006229205.1 Suricata suricatta | reverse complement strand
CCTATTGTCCTCTGTCATGAGGTCTCACATAAATAATGAAGCGTTCCTATGAAAGTTTTTAAGGCACCGGAGTCGGACAGCAGTGTTACAAATGATATCCAACACAAAGAATATCAATTAATCAAATGGTAAAACACTACAAGAACTCACAATACACAAGTAGCAGAGGGAAAGATAAATTGATTTTTGCTGCAGCACTGCGCCTTTTCAGCAGCACAACTGTGTGAAAAATACCAGTTAAAAAGTGTGCTGAGGCAGCAAAGCCATTTAATACCCCACAAATAGTTATCTAAGGCGATGTCCAATAACCAGACGGTACAGTAATGTGACCTACATACTAACAAAATCACTTTTAGACACGGAAGCGACTCCGCACCCGCCCACGGGGTACCGGGTAGATTACCAGGATCTCACTCACCCTTGCCGGAAGTTCGCTTTTCTCCCTCCAGCCCATCCCCACTGCTGGGTGTGTTGTCGGAGGGACTCAGAAAGCCGTCAGGAGCCCGGGCAAACACCGCTCTCGAGTTATTTCATGGCACTGGCTACCCCCCGGAGTCCCTGCGTTTTCATGTAGTGGTTTTTGTTTTGATTTCTGTACATTTCTCCCTTTGTGTCCCGGTGGACTCCTTGTCTTGTTCAGAACTTGATCCCGACAGCAGGGTGGGAAATTCTTCCACTTGTCTGAGGACGCTTCTCCACGCAAGTCCTGAAAGGAGCCATTGGGAGGTCTTCCTTGGTGCGGCAAGTCGGGCAGGGGATGTGGGCCAGGGAAGGCTTGGAAGTAGTGACTCGCTGTGTGGTTCAAGCACCCTGGAAGGTGTTCTCGGGTGCCCCTCTCTGCAAGCTGGCCTCACTGCCAAGGACCCATCCCCCAGCCCGATGCCAGGGAATCAGGGGGAAATGGCTGTGCAAGGGCCAGGGTGCCAGGAGTGACGGGAGAACGATCGGCCAGGTCTGAGCCCAGTCATGACCACAGAGAGACTTCCAGAGACTTCCAGTTGCCCAGCTGTGTGGAGAAGAGAGCCCGACAGAGAATGCTATTGACTTTCCCAGCAGGCTTCTTCCCTTTCCAATAGCTGACTGCGAGCTGCAGTTACAGTTCTCATTTAACTGATAGTGGCACTCCGGTCCCAGACACCCCCTCCCCCACCATGGAGCAAGAAAACCAAGATGGCACCCAACTCAAGAATTCCTCCCCAGCTGGAATTGACCACCAGCTTCTAAGTCCTTAAGAAAGAAAAAAAAAAAACCTTCTCTCTGTAAACCTTTCTCCCACCCTATTTCAGTCTTTGGAACTTATGACTGATAATCCTCTTTGTTTCAAGAAAGGCATGGTTCATATGAAAAAAAAAATGTTCACAAGATTACATGGAGAGATCGCCAAGTCCCCCCAAAACAATGCCTTAACAGTCAAGTTCATCTCGGTCCACATTCTGAGTATGTTCAGGGTAATGCTGCCCCGTATGCACCAAGCTAAGAGAGAAAAACCAAACCCCTCTATCCCTGAAATGCAGCAGGTGGAGTCCTAGATTCTGCCCCTGGTTCTAACACTCACCTCCAAAGGCGAGAGAGGGCGCCTCCCTCGAGACGCGGCTCGGAAGTTCTCCAGGACACCGCCACCCATCAGGCAGAGCCCGTGTTAATACAGGCCTTCACATAATGAACGGTATGCTTTGCAGACTTCTGTTTCCAGAAAAGAGTGATTTAATATCATAAAATAAAGCTTCAGACCTCCATGCCAATTACTGAGTTTAAGTCATCGAAAGCCACCCGGGAAGGTTAGGGGAGCGCGCTAGTGTTAAAGGAATGTGTGACCCATCTGCAAAGAGAGGCCAAGCTCCGCTGCTTTCTGGGTAAGAAGAGCAACTCGCTAAAAGCTTCGACATAGTGAGAAGAAAATGTCAGACGCCACAACCTTATTGCATTGGCAATAAACACGAGCCAATAACTAAATCATTGTCGCTGGTTCTACTTGTGGGTCAGGCTGAGAAATACTGAAACACATAATCAAGTTCTTACTGGATTTTAATAGAAAAAGGAAAACCAGAGAGACCACAGTCTACTGACAATTCCTAAAAGTTATAAAACAAAAGCAGGGTGTAAGAAGGAGGGGTCCCGGGTCAGGGAGGGAGGTTGCACTGGCACGCTGGAAAAGGAAAAGAGGAAAGCGCACCTTCCTGACTAACCTTCTGTTAGTCCCCACCCACCCAGGGGTCTGCTCTGAGACCCCAAACAGAAGTTTCCAATGAGGAAACAATAAAAATCAAAAAAACTGAAAAAACATCCCTCAAGTAAGACCAATGGGCCTGAGGGTGCAGAACAGCTGTGTCTGTGTTTTTGTTTTTGTTTTCCGAGGGTCCTCTGGCCCTGGGAGCAGTGCCCGGCCAATCACAACACCTGAACGCACCCGCAACCGCCACGCCTCACTCAGCGGTGGCTAAGTTTAAAAAAATAAATAAATAAAGACAATATTTCATAGATCAATCCAAAAAAAAAAAAA
>NC_043715.1:37181222-37225965 GCF_006229205.1 Suricata suricatta | reverse complement strand
AAAAAAGGAATGTGGAATTAAAACTGCCAATATGGCAAAACAATTACTCAACACACAGATTTCATGAGCAAATGAATAAATGGGTGTATGATGTGAACATGTGTCAGTCGTAGTCAGTGTTATAAATGAATATGATATTAAAATTTGAAGGGAGAGAAACTGATATGACCCTCTGCCAGATCAAACCAATACATATGTTAAGAGGACCCGCTGTGTCTGGTCTGGGCTCCAAAACAAGGTGGGGGCACTCGAGGGCATAAACCTCTCCCCGCTCACATGGCCTGACATTCAGCCAGCGGCTAGGAGGGGCCAGGGCCGATGGCCCCCAGATCCCTGCCTTGACCATAGACCCAATCCTGCCTGGAAGAGCCCTCCAGGTGACTGGAGGTGGGCTCCTGAACTCTGACCCCCCAGGCCCAGACCTGGGGGTCACTAAATGGACCCCCCCCTTGTCATAAGAATATGGGGCAGGCCCCACCCAACACGGGTGCTCAACAACAGTTCCCATTTGGGGGCTGGGAAACGCAGAGAAGGCAGCAATGCCATTTCTCTGTGATGGAGGGGGCTGGGGTACAAGGGTTTATCTTAGGGGCTCAAGACTAAGGCCCTGAACAGCCAGAGCCTGTGCTCCTTATCAAGACCCGGATGCTCACTGTCAACACGCACCTCCATTTGCAAAGCCCTTAATCTACTCAGTTGACAGAGGACTCTCCTCCCCCCTATGCAAATCGGGGAGCTGGGCTGGCCCCAACTGGGTCCTCTACGGGTCCTGCAGGGATATGAACCCATGCACAGTCCCCTCCGCTCCTGGCAGGTGTCCCCAGCGCCCCTACCAGCTCAGGCTCCTTTCACGTTTCCTCCATAACCCTGACTGGAATGGGGAGCC
Source organism: Suricata suricatta (assembly GCF_006229205.1). Lineage (NCBI taxonomy): Eukaryota > Metazoa > Chordata > Mammalia > Carnivora > Herpestidae > Suricata > Suricata suricatta. The sequence goes on along the minus strand of NC_043715.1, from coordinate 37,225,079 downwards.
CATACCACCCACCCCATCTTGGGGAACCAAGACCCAGCAAGAAGCAAGTGCCGCCCCAGCTCCCGGAACGAATGAGAACCACGTTCCCCAGCCTCCTGCCTCCTGGGCCACAGGCCTCCCCACGCCTCTCGGGGTAATTTCTTGGGCTCTTACTTGGAAGTCTGTAGAGCTTCAAAAGAACAAATGTTGGCGTAAGAGAGATCTATTTGCCTCACGCGGTCTCCCCAGTCCAGAGGTGAGGGACAGCCAGGAGCTCCCCGGAGGCCACGGCCCCCTCCTTGGATGGAGGTATCCTTGCCAACGGTCAGGCAGATATAAATCTGCCACTCCTCCTACAACACCTCCCCACCCCTGCAGGAACAGTGGGCAGTTCTGTTGCCCAGGACCTCCCCAAAGCGGGGAGGAGGGCACATGGCACTGGTAAATAGCCTGCCGGAGCAGCCCTGTGCACCCAGGCCTTTCACCCTCTCTAAGTGGCCCCCACAGCCCTCTCTTCTGCCACTTTCATTCCAGCCCCAGGAACCTTATCTGGTCACCTCACCCGCGAGCCCCAGCTAGCTGGGGACAGGCAGCGGGAGGCCCTGAGAACCCAGCGAGCCAGGCTTCCCTGGGCTGAGTCTGCAAAATGACGGAGGCAAGTGACACACCCGGTCCCAGCTCTGACAAGTTCTCTGAGTTTCAGCTTTCCCATCTGGAAAATGGGTTAAGACTTCCATTCCTCCTCTCAGGGGCTTCTGGAAGGCTCACCTGAAGAAAGTGCAAGTGAACCAGCCTTGAAAGGCATCCATGAGTTTTGCAGGCCATCCCCAGGCTCTCAGGCTGTGTTTCCTAAGAGGGCCCCGAGATGAAGCTCTAAGCGCAGGGGTCTGGGTGCGAGGAAGTGCTAGTGGGGAAGCAAGAAAGGAAGGAAACCAATACAAAGTGTGCCAAGGGCGGCAATGGGCTGAGGGCAACTGGGCCCACTGGGATGCTCCAAGACACTGGGCAAGATCCCCTCCAGGGTGTCCCAACCAAGGCAGGGAAAGACTGGGTGTCTACCCACCAGCTCCCAGCCCAGTACTGATGGAGGGCTGCCCCGGAGGCATGCACTGCCCACCCTTCTGGCCACGTACACACACGCACACGCATGCGCACACGCATGCACACACACGTGCACGCGCACACGCACACGTACACACGCACACGCACACACGGTGGCGAGGGCAGCCCCAGGCAGGGTCCAGATGCTTGCCTTCAGAAGCGGCGGCCGGCTGTGTGGGCTGTGGGGCCCCGACAGCATCTGCTATCCCTGGCTATGCTGGTGTCGAAAACAAACAGGAACTAGACTCTTTTTTCAAAGACAACCCCTAGGTTGTCAGCTTTCGAGAAAAACTGTGAACCTGGCTGATCATGGAAATGTAGTGAGAAATGAAGTCCTCTGGAGGCCGTCATGGGAAAGCCTCCGGTCACCCCACCAGGGCCCTCCTACCTGCAGCCTCACACGGATCTCTTCATCACACAGAACCGTCAAGGGCACAGAGGCACCAGCCGCCAAGCTAACTGGTTGTGGAGGAAGAGGCATGATTAGGACCAGGCCCCACCCTCCAAGAGCTTGGAGTCATGTCTGGGAGTTGAAGCAAGCCTGGAGACAGCAAGGACCGAAGGGGCAGGCCCTTTCCCCATTGCAGGAGACGTGGGACCCCAACCAGGCGTCAGAAAACATTTCTGGACCTGGACCTCATAACCAAAGCATGTGGAATCAAAATGTGTCCCGGTGAAAACCTCAAGTGTCCATATAATCCAATCAATCAGAACCATGGATTCTTTGAGCAGCCCTGTTCATGGAAGGGCCGCTGCATATTCCAGCTCCCAATGTCTGGAAAAGTTATGTAAAAATCACAGGTGAAACAGAGTTTATAGTCCACGGGCGGGGAAATGGCATAAACTAAGTGTGAGGTCATCACCTGCCCTTCCTTGGCCAGAGCTGGTGAGCTGTATCCGGGGCATGTGGACATGCTGAGTGCCCTCGATGTGTGGGTGCAGACAGGGGAGGGACAGCATAGCCCCACCCTTGGGGGTATGGTGTGGGCAAAGCCAAGACCAGCCTCGGGCACAGCAATCTCGAGAGAGAGTGCGGGGACACTGCAGAGGGACACTCTTCCTGGGCCACTGGGGAGTCTGCCTGGAGGATGGGGGCAGGCTGATCTTCCAGGGAGCACATGTGGAAGGTGGAGGGTCCAGAGTATGCCAGGACCAGCTACCAGAAGTCAGAAGCCCATGGTTCATGGGCTGTAGCCGCATCTTCAGCTCTAGAGAGTTGGAGCCTCCAAAAGAGGATACTTTCACTTGAGAGTGTCCCACAGACGGGGTTCTAGAGCTGAGCTCTAGCCCTGGGTCTGTCACCCAGAGGCCGCATGGACAGACACCCCACTTCCCCTCCTGAGTCCCCATCTCTGCAGGCCTCCCGGGCCTTTGCGCATGTGACAATCCCATGCACTGGGGAAGGCCTCAGGCAGTGGTAGAGGGCACCCAGCCCCAAAGACAGAAAACCCTGGGTCCAAGCCCCCAAGCCCCAGAGGTGGCCTGCAGCAGAGTCAGAACTGGATGCCTCCCCATCCCACCTTCCCTTTGTGGCCGTGACCTTGACTTTCCCCACGTGCAGGACCTCCCCAGACTTGCAGAACATCAAGACAACCTGTCTGGGGGCTTCTGGAGAAACCGGGGCCCCTCATGACGCTGGTGACCCTTGTATCCTGATTGAGGATGACCTTCTCCACCTTACCCCCAGACCTTCTTAGAGTGAGGGAGAAAATGCTCTAGACAAACAGTTATTAGAGAAAATGATTTGTATCGCGTGCTCACACTTGCTCTGCATCTTTCCTGAGTCATCTCCGGGACAGTATCTCAGGTCCTCACACCTCCCTCCGCAGCCAGCAGGGGTGAGGCTGGTTTTGCCCAGTGCACGAGGCACCTGGCAGGGACCTGTCTGCACCCAGCCTGGTAATTCCCATATTCCCCGGGCTTTTTTTTCAGCATCATACATTATATTTAAGTCTCTCCAGCAATACAAATTTCAATTTGGCCAAGCTCTTTAATATTAATAGTTGTCAATCCAAATGCAGAGTGCATAATAAAAAATTTAATCGAAACGAATAGCTCACATATTTCTCTACCTCCTAAATATAGTTACCAATTAGACAAAAGATTTGGTTATATAACTTTGTAGAATTAAGGCCACCTACTAAAGACCACCGGTTAGGGCTCAGAAAGCCAAAATGCCAGATTCTGTCCTGTTAATTACTTTGAAAGATAAAACACAGCCAACTCCTGGGCTCCTTTGTCCGCCAGAGTACAAACTGAGGATGTAGAACACAATTCAGGGGAGTCTTCAGGGCTAATTTATGATCAGGAAGTTCTCAATAATGATAAAACCATCATTGCTGTAATGCTTTGTAGTGTACAAGGCCCAACCACTGGACTTTCTCAGGGCAAGGGGTGTGACCAGCATCACCACCACCCCATTGCACAGACAGGATAACTGAGGCTCCAAGGGTGGTCCCAGAGCTCTGACCCCAGGCACGGTGCTGACCACAGCTCCCATCTCCCCAGTCACAGGCTGTTCCCGGATCATGTGAGGACCACATGCTACTCTCTGTCCACTTCCCCCTCTCTGCCGAGAACATGCACATGGCCACTGAACCGGGGGTCACCGTCCCCAGAGCCCGTCCAAACATCATGGCCAGAATGCCTCCTGAGGCAGGGCAGTATGAACACCGGGGGCCTGACGGGTGGACCCTCTGACGGCCCTGCGGGTCAGAGAATCAAGGAGCTGGAAGGGACCCTGCCCCTCGTGTCGAATCCAGGCCCCTCATTTTGCAGCAGCAGAAACAGTCCTGGAGAGACAAGAGATCTGACCAAGGTCACGGAGCTGGTGAGGGGCAGAGCTGGGGCCAGAACTCACGCCCATGCGCGCACCTCTGCACTCACACGCTGACAAGTTCCAGGAGCACTGGGTCGGCCCTGGCCAGGCTCCCTCACCAAAGTGCCTCCTGCTGGGCGCTCAGGGCATCTCCTTTGCAAATGACTGCAGGCCTCTTCCGTGAGCGGCTCTGGGCTCAGCCCTGAGCTCCATCAAGCAGGAAGTTTAAATGAAATGGCTCCCAAGTTCCTTAAATGGTTTAATAAAACATATACTGACTGCAATGTGCAGTTTATAGTGGCAAACTATTGCCCCTCAGTTGGGAAAAATGACCTCCAGTCGGCAATATTACTTTCAGCTTCATGATTCTGGTCCGCTGTTGGCCATTCCCTCAACCCACCGGGCAATTCTTTTCCATAACGAGGCGGACTGCAGCCACCGCGTGTCCTGCTGCCCGAGGTGCCGGGATGTGCCTGCTAACGGCCCATTCCGTGAGGAGACAAAAGACAGAGCAGACGCATGAAGGGGACACACACAGAGGACAGGAACACAGCGTGGAGGGCAGTGAGGCGCCAAAAATAAGTGTAAGGGACACAGAGAGATTCGAGGAAGCTAAACGCTGTTTCACGCGGCCAGCTCCTGTGTGCGGGTGTCCCCACGCACGTGGCTCAGGTGCGGGATGGCCAACAAGTCAACCAGACGGAGGGGGTCCGCCCGCACTGCTCAACCGCTCCTGGCATCCGCAGCCGTGAGATCTGGAAAACGCGGGGCTGGGCGGGGGGATGTAATGTGAATTTCTAAAACTCTACGACATTAATAACAAATAGCTATTAATAACGCTTCTAATCACAAATGCCATTTCCGATATTTGGGGCTGAAAGGTTTTTGTCTCCTCTAAAAAAGTGCTGGGATTTGACTGCCAGAAACTGATGACCTTTTATCCTAAACTGTGCATTGAGATGGCTTGTTAAGCTCATTAGTATTATATGGTGAATTAGATTAGACATTTTATGATTTTTCAAAAAAGGTTTTTTTGATATAAAAAAAGCAGCAATTTCCTTTTTTGACATTTTTCACTTTTAAGGTAATAAAAATGGCACATGTGTACCATGGCATAATGGATTAATTAAGGAATATTATGTTTATCCTAACTCTTAACCGAGTTGTACATCTCCGTAAGTCACTCATAAAAATTAATGCATTGTCTTACGCCATGGGATGATAGACCTATTTTTACCAAACCTGCCCGGAATACATTGTTCTAAATTGGATTATTCTGAGAAATAGTGAATACCATATTTGAATATCATCAGTCCAAAATTATATTGTTATTTTAAAATGTTTTATTATTATATATAAAACCAAAACCTCTTGCTACTGTGGCTATCCAGGCTCTTAGGAGACCGAGCTGTCCTCACACCTACACTCCCGGCAGGCTATTTTATATCTCGTCTCATTCACAACGGGTTTGTTGTTTAAAAAACACATGCGCTGCATCAAAGAACCACTGGACGGTATTTTTTTGGCTATCTCTTTGTGTCTTGATGGTAGATGGGAATATAAAGGAATATTCATGCAAGATTCATAAAGGCCCCAGATTTCTAAATCAACAGATGAAAAATCCCTAAAAATAATAATGTCCAGATGTTGCTTATTTAAATGAGCTGTTGCCATTTAATGTTGCCAATCACAAAAGTGATAGAATTTGTGAATTTCAAGGTATTCGTAATTTACAGAGGATTATAATTTTTTACCAAGGGAGCATCCAGGGTGGTGAAAATCAGCAATTTCAAAAAATACAAATGACTCTTTCACGGAAGCCACCTTTATAACCTTGGCCTCGCACCATAACGCCCACGCTCTGAAGCTGGAGACTTTTTCTTTTCCAGGCTCCCTTCAGGGGAAACCGTAACTTGCCAGGCCGAAAATGCAGATTGTTTTTAATGTGCTAGAACTTCCAAATTGGAGGGACTCGGAGGAATCATATAGACCTAATTTCTCTTTTTTATTGGTAAGAAAACTGAGGTCCAGGAGCTCAAAATATTTGACTCAAAGTCCCTCAGCTGAGAAGAAAGAAGCTGCTAGAATCTGGTTATCCAAGATCCAGGCTAGGACACTGCCCACCATCAACATTAATGTAATCCCAGAGCACCGCACTGCCAAAGGGGCTTGTGAGGCATGGAGACCCCCGACCCCTGTCCAGACCAGCGCACCTCTAGGTCGGCGCCCGGTGACCTGCCCTTGAAATAGTCCTCCCGTCATTCTGAATCCACCACCAGTCTTCCCTGGCCCCTGGTTCCCAGATTCTGAGTGTCTTTGGGGTGAGACAAGACGAAGGAGTCAGCAAATCAGTCTTCCGTGGTTATCAGGGCGCCCACCCTAGGGCTGCCAGCATTGGGAGACCCTCAGCCAGTGGCCATCAGGGGGGCGGCTGGTTGAGCGAGCCCGGCCCCAGCACAGTTACCTCCCTCTGAGAAACCCTGGAGGAGGCATGAAGCTCCAGCTCCACATTCTGGGCCAGGCCCTCCCCCGGGCTCCCCTGGGCTCTGCACTGTGTGCCCGGTAAAGGAAGAACGCTGTCCCGCACAGCTAGTGACCTGGGGAGTGACCCACAGGGGGACACCCTGGGTGTGCCTCGTCTGGTCCAGAGGCCGCCTTGATGGGGGGCGGGAGGGGGGGTCTGGGCTTCACTCAGAGTCTGTGCCGACGGGTGTCCAGAATTGGCCACTGCCCTAAATGGGAAGGGGTGCTGGGAGGACCTCCTAGGATTGCTGGTGAGCAGACCTGTGGGAAAACCTCAAGTCCCAGAGGGCGCCCTCTCAAGGCCAGGAGACCTGCTGCCTGACTCCTGAGCTCCTTGCGCGAAGTACGCACAGTGCATCCCCGTGCAAGGTGTGCCCAGTGTAACAAAGCACAGACCCCACTGTTCCACTGTTCCTTTGGCCTGGAGAAAGGGCTACCTGGGGGAGGTTTATCCGGCACGCAGCCACTCCTCCCGAGCTGCCACCGCTCCACACATTCCAAGATGATACCCGAATGGAGAGTCCCTCCGGCACCTCCCAGCGCCACCCTGCGGACACGGAATGCCCGCCCACCTGGCAGCTGCCACCTGTGTGCTGCTGGGGAGAGGCTTCTCTGCTGTCCCAGCCCCACTCCTGAACGTGTCAGCTGCCTGAACTCAACGACCTTTTTAAAGCTCAGTCATAAAACACTCAAAGGTTCAAAAAGGAAGTGGCTTCAGGTCAAATGTGTTCTATTAAGAAAATCACTTATGTAGAGATAGCTTTAAGCTGGATATAAATGTCCCCGTGCATGTCTTTGCTGAAGATATGTTACGAGAGTAAATAAATAATCATAACCGGAAGACACCAGCAACAAGGTGCCTAGGGATGTCACAGTAGGGTCTGCAAACCGGCCTTTCATTAGAACCATCTAGTTGAGGGGCGCCTGCGTGGCTCAGTTTTAAGTGTCCCGACTCTTGGTTTCAGCTCATGTCCCCATCTCAGGGTTCATGAGTTCAAGCCCTGCATTGGACTCAGTGCTGACAGCGTGGACCCTGTTTGGGATTCTCTCTCCCTCTCTCTCTCTTCCCCTTCCCTGTGCTCACTCTCTCTTTTTATCTCTCTCTCTTAAAATAAATTAATTAATTTAAAAAAGAATAAAGCACCATCCAGTTGAACGTGGAAGACAGAACGTGAACAAGGGAAGATGCTCAGGCCTTGGACTGGGCTTCACGGCGGTTGGGAAGCACTGTGGGGAGGGTCCCCGTGTCCGCAGTGCAGAGGGAACAGCCCAGTGCCAGCCAGCGGGAGGCCCTCCCTGGCTTGGGCCTCAGGGGGCCTCTCAAACACCCCATCATCACTTTGTGGGGCTGTCTTCTCCCTGCCTCCAAACTCCAGCTCTAAAGCCCAAGGCCCAAGGCCCACCATGGGACCCTGGTGCAGGTATTAGAACCACGGGGGGCGGCGCCTGGGTGGCTCAGTCAGCTAAGCCTCCAGCTTCGGCTCAGGTCAGATCTCACATTCGTGGGTTTGAGCCCCGCGTCAGGCTCTGTGCTGACAGCTAGCTCAGAGCCTGGAGCCTGCTTCCAGTTCTGTGTCTCCTTCTCTCTCTGACCCTCCCCCTCTCATGCTCTGTCTGTCTCTGTATCAAAAATAAATAAAACATTTTAAAAAATTAAAAAAAAAAAAGAACCACAGGGGGGCTCATGGACACCCCAGCCCTCACAGGGCCTGGATGCCACGGGGAAGACCGTGTGTCCACGTGTGCCTCCCTCCCCCCGCAGCTCTGCCCCGAGCACACGAGGTGAATGGAGACCAAGAGCAGCTCTAGCGCCACGTCTCAGAAAACTTGCTGTGCTAGATGCCTCGCTGACTCCAGGTGCCTGGCCAGAGAGCAAGTGGAGGGCTCCCCCAGACCCTGGGGTGCCTGACCAGAGAGCAAGCGAGGGGCCACCCCAGACAGCACTCTGCCATGAGAAGCAGCAGCCATTGTGGCAAGACCTACACCCTTGCTGATGGGAGACTTCTACCCATCAGCCCTTCCCTTGCTGTTCCCTGGATCTCCTCTCAGACACTTTTGCACAGTTACGGGCTAAAGGAAGGGGGCTCCTCGAGAGGAAGCCCACTGGCCGGTGTCCCCAGGTGGTCTTGGCCCCTTGGGACCATGACCAAGGAGGACCACCACAGTGACTTCTTCCAAAGGATAGTCAGGGCCTCTGCGCTATCACCTGGCCCAGCAGGGCACGGACCTGCTCTGCTCTCTTCCCAAAATCACGACACACCTAATCTTGGTGGCAGAGCTCCGCTGGACGTCCCCACAGGCAATTCTCGTGTCCCTCAGCCTACACAACTGCCCCTGTGGTCTACATGGGCTCTCTCTAGAAGACGGCATCGTGCACTCGGGTCACAACATGAGATAATGACAGTGCTTTTTGCATGGGATCCTTGAGAGAATTAAATGAGATCATGCATACAAAACCAGGACCGTGCCTGGCACTTGGTAAACAGTCAGCAGTCACTTGCAGCTGCCGCATTTGATTTCATCCCAAGCTGAGGCCAGACCTCCCTACAGGTGTGAGCTTTCAGGTCCAAAAAGCATGTTTGAAAGACAACTGCAGGACAGGGCAGAATCAGGGGCAAAAGGGGCCACACCCGGGAGGAAGGAGAACAAGAGAAACCTGCCTGTTTTTTTCTCAGTTGGAGAAGAAACAGTCAGGATCCCATGATTAGAAGTCTTGCCTTTATTTCAGAGATTTACAAACATTTTTTTTTCTACCCAGAAATCTTTTTTCTTTCTTTTCTTTTTTATTTTTGTATTATAGTTTATTGTCAAGTTGGTTTCCATATAACACCCAGTGCTCATCCCCACGAGTCCCCTCCTCCATGACCGTGACCCCCTTCCCCTCACCCCCACCCCCATCAGCCCTCGGTTTGTTTTCAGTATTCAAGAGTCTCTCATGATTTGCCTCCCTCCCTTATCCCAACTCTTTTCCCCCTTCCCTTCCCCCATGGTCCTCTGTTAAGTTTCTCCTAGTCCACTTATAAGTGAAAACATGTGGTATCTGTCCTTCTCTGCCTGACTTATTTCACTTAGCATGACACCCTCGAGGTCCATCCACTTTCCTACAAATGGCCAGATTTCCTTCTTTCTCATTGCCATGTAGTACTCCATTGTGTATATATACCACATCTTCTTGATCCATTCGTCAGGTGATGGACATTTAGGCTCTTTCCATGATTTGGCTATTGTTGAAAGTGCCACTATGAACATTGGGGTACATGTGCTCCTATGCATCAGCACTTCTGTACCCTTTGGGTAAATCCCTAGCAGTGCTATTGCGGGGTCATAGGGGAGTTCTATTGTTAATTTTTTGAGGAACCTCCACACTGTTTTCCAGAGCGGCTATACCAGTTGACATTCCCAATAGTGTAGGAGGGTGCCCGTCTCTACACATCCTCGCCAGCATCCATAGTCTCCTGACTTGTTCATTTTAGCTACTTAGACTGGCATGAGGTGGTATCTCAGTGTGGTTTTGATTTGTATTTCCCTGATGCTGAGTGACGCTGAGCACCAAAAATCTTTTTTCAAACGAAACTTGACAAGGAAGCGCGCCATATGAAGCAGACAGGCATGGGGTGGCCCTGGAGGGGCTGAGGGATCCCAGAGCCCCCAGCCCTCATGCCCTCACACTCTGTGTAATGACTATCAGCATACTTGATGACATTAGACCAGTGGTTTGCCAAGTTCAGTCCCTGGACCAGCACCATTGCCGTTGCCTCGAGCTTGTTGAAAATTCAAATTCTTGGACCCCACCTCAGACCTTCAGAATCAGAAAATCTGGATTTCTGCTTTCACAAGCCCTCCATAAGACTGTGATGTTCGAGCCCGCTGAAGATCCACTGTGCTCCCTAGGGCAGTGCTTGACTGGATTGCACAGCTGATTTGCTTGGTCTGGGGTGTGGTCCAGACTTTGGTGGGGCTCAGATGCTCCCCGGGCACTACAAATCAGCAGCCAAGGCTTAGAGCCACCGTCTAGTCCCTGGTAGCTCCCGGGAGCAGCAGCACCACCTGGGAGACCGTCTGGTGTGTAGATCCCTGGCCCCCAGGCCCCAAGTCAGACCCCTGATCCCAGCAATGGTGTGTATATATCTGGCACCTGCTCTAGGTGATTCTGCTTAAGATTGAAAAGAAACATGGACACCACATGGTCCAAACTCTTTCCCCGCTGGGTGTGAACCTGAGGCTGGGCATGGCCTGAGATGCCCCAGACCACCCTGGCTACTGCAGCAGGTGGAGAATCTAAACAGCGTCCTCACACCTGGGCCGGCCCTTCTTCCCATGCCCACACAGCCCCCAACCAAACATGCTTGCCTCAACCTTCCCTTGGAACCTTCTCTCAACCTTCAGTCTGAGGCCTGAGAGGAGGGGTGGAGGGACCCACCCTACAGGAGGAGGCGGTGACTGAGAGGTGCCTGGGTGACAGGGATTCCACCGGGCCTTCTATAAACTCCCAAAATGCCTTCTGGGAGGCGCGGTTGCCATTTGTGAAGACTGTTGCCACTCACTGGCTTGTTACTGGAAGCCCAATCATACTGGGGACGTTATGTGTCCAGAAACATGGAAGTCATGTTTACACACACACACACTGGGGCCAGAAAGGAGAAACAGAAGTTTGAGAGATGATTCCAGCATGTACCAAACTTACCTTTTACTGTCAATACTGCCTTAAGTTATATTTTGCTAAGAAACAAAAACAATACTGTTGAGCCTACCTCACTCATGAGAGTGTCTTAGACATGAAATAATCCTCACACATGAACATGAGGGAAATTTGATGATCTTCTTGCAGGATTCCAGGAAGAAAATTTAAAAAGTCTTGGGGTAGGGAAAATTCAACACATACGTGCCTGCACCTTGCCCCCCCCCCCTCTCTCACACACACACACACACACACACACACACACACACACACACACACGGCAATCAAAGTTCTTTCTCCTCTGTCTGCAAGCCCTCAGTGATGGGGTCACACCTCACCCACCAGGGCTGAGCACAGGCACCCCTGATGAAGGCTGAGCTGCCAGTCAGCAGAGTCACCAAGAGAACAGGACAGTCAGGGCCAGAGGCATCTGTGGGCCATCACACTACCAACTCCTGGGCTGTGGACAGGCAGACACCAAGACAAGCCAAGGCCCAAACTTAATCTTTAAACAGAAAAGAAAAGTCATAGATATCCCCTTTTCCAAAGCACATTGTCACTCTCTTCTCCCACTTACTCTCAGGCACAAAGCAATTTCCAGCCCAAGTCATTCCTTGCACATTTCCCAAGCACCTACGCAACCCACGCCCCTTGCTTACGGCACCACGGGCAGATCGTCAACCACGAAACTCAAAATCCAAAGTCGCCGCAGTCCTTCTTGCAATGAGCTACCATGCTGGTCACATTATCATCCTACAGCTCAGATTCTCATACTTTCCTTTCTGCAAGGTGAACTGCGCCAGAAAAGCGCAAGGGTAGGGGTCCAGCAGAGCTTAAGCCACAGCCAAGAGTTCATGGAAAACACTGCTGTGTGCCACACACGACTTCGACTGCACGAAGCCCACTGCTGAAACGCAGTAGTGATTGGGAGGGAAGGTCACACATTCCCAAACATAGTAGGGGAATCTTTGCTTGAGACAGACCCAAGACCCACGATTCCCTGGAGCCCCCCAACATTCCCTGACCTTGGATCGATGGCTTATTTCCATGATGCACACAAATATGGAAAATCAACTAAGACATTTCTCTCCTTTGGAGAAAGAACGAATAGCTATCCACACTTTGTCCTCCACATGGAAAAATGTCAGAAGGTTCCTGGTACGAAGTCCACACATCCCAGTGGACCAAGAGGGAGGTCAGGAGGGGCGGAGGCAGGGGGACAACTGCCTGCTGCCTCAGTAGCAGCCCCTGATCATCTGAGCCAGAGGCACAAAGGGGGTGGCCGAGACGGTCCCTGGGAGACCGGACAGCAGATCTCCATGGTTGGAGGAAAAGATTTGGGGCCAGCTGAAGATATCTACGCTAGGACTCATGCCAAACAGCAGGTGATCAAAAGAATGAAGGGAACAGAATCGATCAACACGTTCTCCCGTATACCCTGGTTTTCTTTCCTCTGGGTTAGGAAAATAATTCACTTTTTTAATGCAAGGAGAAGTTATCGATTGGCTTAGCTTTCCTTCTAATCCCAAGGAAATGCTGCGCATGTAGACATGCAGGCATCCTTAAACTGTGTCCTTCTTCAGCAGAGTCGAAAGCGCGTCCTGCCATGCGGCACAGGGCAGAGGTCTTAGAACTCACATGTAAGAAGGAAAGGAAAGTCCAGCTCACCCAGTACCACCTGTCACCTTCATTCTCTCCCTTAATGTGCCCCCCTCCCGATGACAACATCACATCTTAATATTATCACTTATTTTGCCAACTAGGACCCGACCTCAGGCTCACTAAAGCCCTGGTGAGTGTTCTTTATGAAGAGCGATCTCCAAAGGATGGTGTTTACGGTGATGGTGACAATCACAAGATGTGGGGTCACAGGGACAGGCACGTGCCTCCTGGTTTAGCCACGTTCGGATGTGGCACTTGTGCACGTTAGCTAGGTGTGCTGAGCCTCAGTTTCTTTGTCTGCAGAGTGGGTTGCTAAGGGGTTAAACAAGATGAGGGCTTTCTGAAAAGAGCCACGGGAGAAGTGCTGTAGGCTGTGCAGGCCACCCAACTCTGCCATTATAGTGAAAGCAGCCACCGGTGATCCATAAATGGAGGGGAGTAGCCTGGATGCTTACAAAATCTTCTATATGAACAATGAAATCTGAAGTTCATATACTTTCCATGTTGTCACGGACGTTGTTTTTCTTTTGATTTTTCTCAATCGTTTAGAAATCTAAAAGCCATTCTTAGCTCATAAGCTATACAAAAACAAGCAGAACCACAATGAGATATCACCCCACACCCATCGGGATGGTTACCATCAAAAACTCAGACAGCAGGTGTTGGGAAGGATGTGGAGAAATTGAAATTCTTGTGCACCATTACTAGGGATGTAACATGCCACAGCAGCTATGAAGAACAGTGTGGAGGTTCCTAAAAAATTAAAAGTAGAGCTACCAGATGATCCAACAATCCCACTTTTGGGGATTGTTGAACTGAAAGCAGGATCTTGAAGAAATATTTGTATGCCCATGTTTATAACAGAATTACAATAGCCAAGACACAGACACCCAAGTGTCCACTGATGTATGAATGGATAAATAATACGTGGTGTGCATACACAGATACCCACATGCAGTGGAATATTATTCGGCCTTAAAAAGGAAGGAGATCCTCTCATATGCTACACTGTGGATGAACCTTGAGGACATTATGCTAAACAATGTAGACGGGGCGCCTGGGTGGCTCAGTTGATTGTGCGTGGGCTTCGGCTCAGGTCATGATCTCACGGTTCCTGGGTTCAAGCCCCGTGTCGGGCTCTGTGCTAACAGCTAGCTCAGAGCCTGGAGCCTGCTTCAGATTCTGTGACTCCTTCTCTCTCTGACCCTCCCCTGCTCACACACACTCTCTCTCTCTCTCCAAAATAAAAACATTTAAAAATTAAAAAAAAAAAACAATGTACAGCCAGTCACAAAGGAATGAGTACTGTTTGAGTCCACCCACATGAGATACCTTGAGAGTCACATTTAGAGGGACAGAAAGTACAATGGTGGCTTCCAGGGGCTGGAGCGAGAAAGTTCCGGGGAGGTACTGTTTAGTGGGTCTAGCATCTGTCCCGGACAATGATAAACTTCTGGGGATGGATGGTGTGGATGGTCCCACAATAATGTGAGTGTAATTACCACCACTGAACTTTGGGTGCCCTTGAAAAATGTAAACTTTCAATAGCAAAAGATACGTGTATTTCATTACAGGTGTCAAAAGTTTTTTTAATGTTACCAAAAAATAGGCAGTGTACCGGTATGACCCACAGGCCATAGTTTACCAAACCCTGGCATAAGGCATAAAAGCAATGCAGTAAAGCATCACCCCAAAAAGGAAAATGAGGGGAAGGGTACCCGTTATATGTGAAAAGAGAGCACAGAGGCAAATAAAAGGCTTTTTAAGATTATTCATTCAAGTCTACCAAGCACCCACTCTGGGCCCAATTATCATCTGGGCACAGACACAAAAACAGAGGCACCTCCAGGCTCTACAACCCAAGCCTTCCATCCTGCACCCCACTGTCCAAGGGCAGTGCCCAGTGTGTATGGGAGGACATGCCCTAAGGTGTGCTGGGGTGCCCTGTGGGCCGGGAGGGGGAGGCAAAGCCACACAGGCATGCGTGTGGCTCCTACATGGAGGCACACCCTGCTTGGAGTGGTCAGTGATCTTGCCAGGGATGGAAAAGTTCAATGACTACAAGGGTGACTTTAATTATATGTTGTTGCTGACTAGCATGGTCACGATGGTACAATTACACACGTATTTATCAGCAAGATACTTGCATACATAATAAACCAAAAGCAAAGTGTTACATTTCAGTGGACGCTTAAAATATAAAATTGGCCCATGATGCAAAGCAGCCCCACTCGCAAAGGGGTGGGACAGAAAAGCCACGAAGCTCTCCCCTCCCTTTCGCCAGGACCGCGTGGCATCCATCCCAGGAATGTACTCCCCAAACACTGAGTAAATCCCAAACCCCAGTGGCGTGTCAACAGCGGTCCTTCACAGAGGGGAAGCCGACTTCGGAAACTCACCACCTTTCTGAGCTCTCTGAACTTGCTAACCGCCAGGGTCCCCGGGGGTGCCGGGAAGACCGCATGCCTGGCAGCATGGGGGGGTTCCCAGCTCTGGTATGAGTCTGAGGGGAAAAGGCTAATTATCTGAAAATGGCCTATACTTTCCTTAATCTTGAACAAATAGAGAGAGGCGGGGAAAGATGACGAAGCAGAGAGAATGGAAACAACAGCAGCAGCACACGCGGTGCATGCCTACTGGAACCAGGCACTGTCTTAAACACATTACATAGACTAGCTGTATCATTGACTAGGTTGTCATTAGTGCCATTCCCGATTTACAGATGAGAAAACTGAGGCGCAAGACTAACCCCCCTGACACACAGTCCTGCAGCCAGTGAGTGGGGGATCCAGGGCGCTAACCCAGGAAACCTGGCTCCAGAGTCCACACATCCATGATGGGCTGCCAGGCCTTGGGGTCATTTATCTCCCTCTTTGTTAATTCTCCCATACTGCTATGGCTATGGTGTTCATTGTGCAATAATGCGTAAGTCAAGCGTGGGTGACTGTTCACCCTCATCCAAGGGAATAAGTTTTCCAATAAATGGTGTCCGCTGTGTGTGGACTTGGGAGCCCCAGCGCTCAGAGCCTCGGCCTGTCTCCTCAGGATGGCTGACCCCACATGGCCGGGCACCGGCCAGTCCCCCACAGATCAAGCACAGCACACCTGAAGAGGACACACGAGAACCTCTAACAGAACGTGAAACACAATATAAATCAGAGTCCTGCCCAGGAGACACACAACTAGTCATCTGGACAGGAAGCGTTCTGAGCCTCATAAACCCCTTGTACCACACTGAAACAGGTCACCTTTTCCTCTTCAATCTCAGTCTTACCGTGGATGTGCCTTCATGGATGTCTACAGATGTCCACACAACATGGCACAGTCCTGGACATATTTTTCTATTTTAAAAACTGGACTGAAAAGAAGGCATAATGACAGTGGTTTTGTATAACTGACCATTTTAATGTAAAAAAAAATGTTTGAGAGGGCAAGAAGTAAAGAGATGGTAAAAATAGGATTTCATTTTTACTGCTAAGCCTACTATTCTAAGATCTTATTCAGGTTTGAAATAAAACCCCATCTATCTGCCCATCCAGGTAGTCATCAATCCATCCATCCATCTATCCATCCATCCACCTATTCATCCACCCAGCTATCATCCATCCACCCATCTATCCATTCATCCATCTATCCATCCATCCATCTATCCATTCATCCATCTATCTATCCATCCATCCATCCATCCATCCATCCATCCATCCATCCATCTATCCATCCATCCACCCATCTATCTATCTGTCCGTCCATCCATCCACCCACCCATCCACCTATTTGACCACCCATCTACCATCCATCCTGCCAGTCACCAGTTTTACTGAGAACGTATTCTGCATCAGAAACCATTTCAGGAAAAAAAAAATAAGCAATATTGAAGGTCACATCAAAGGCCATGCCCTGACCAGCTCTATGCGGTGGTGGGAGAGACAGACCAAAAACCAGTAAAGGAGGGGTGGGTCACCAAAATGCTTCTTGCACCAAACATCACAATGTATTCAAAATCCACCAAAGCAAAGGTAGATCAGAGCCATTTCCTCATTTGTTGTTATCATCAAGGATCAGTTGTAAAAGCAAACAAGAGTGTCTTCTATGGAAATGCTAACAGGACAAAAATGTATTCCAATGTGGCAGAAATCATTTGAGGGCAAATACTACAAGCAATATTTTTATGACAAAAGCTTTATTTTTCATCTTCTCTTCCTTGATTTAAATATATACATGTATGTGGGTGCACACGTATCAAGATTCAGGTATTTCAATATAAATTTTGTATTCAAAATACTTTTCCTGATTTCAGTTGATTGCATATCTCGAGTCAATATTGCAGCAGTAATTCTTGTTCTGAATCAAAAGCAAGGATATCTCTCTTTCTCTCTCCCCCCCCTTTCTTTCTCTCCTGTGCTCAACAACCTCTCCTTCCTCCCCTACTCTCCAGCCCTAAGAAGCCCAAATATCAAATTGTTTTCAGAGCTGAGTGGTACCAAGGGCAAAACCTGTTCCTTCCGACGCATTTCCTTGCTGAAGGTTTCAGGGCTGCGGGGCCACGGCGCTGGCGAAAGCCACATCACAAAGTCATCAAGATAGAAGGACAAACCTTCCCACTTTGATTTGAGTGCGTAATTGTTTGAATACATCTCTCCCGCACTACCATAATGTCATCCTTGGTTGACACAGATTTTAAAGCCTTTTGAAAAGGTGGAATGTTATCAATCACGGGCGTGATTATAATGGGATTTAAGTGGAAGAAGCTAAGATTCAGACCCTCACTGGGGCCAGGCTCTGTGACAGAGACGGGAGGAGAGAGAAGTAAGGCAGCTGGCCTCAGCCAAGAAAAGGCTGTCGCCTTCGTCCACACATCTCCCCTCCCAAAGCCGAAGATGTCCCAAAGAAGCACCACCAAACCCTGGAACCCCGACTGGAATCCCCCCACCCCCAAAGCCAGTCTGCTGGTGTTCCTATCACCTTAGACCAGTGACTCTCAAGCAGGGATGGCTGTGCCCCCCTGGGGACACTTGGTTGTGTCGGGAGACATTTTTGGTTATCACAGTGGGGGGAATTGGGTATGCAATTGGCATCTGGTGGGTGAGGGCCAGGGTACAGCAATGACTCGCCTGGCCAAAATGTCAAAGGGCCGAGGCTGAGAATCTCCGCCTTTGATTCACAGAGGCTAAGCCAGAGATGGAGGGTTTGAAGCTGCTCCCAGTGGCTTTGCTACGCTTCTGTTCACCAGCAGACCAAGGCAGGTGACAGAAGAGAGGACAAAACGGGAGAGGAAGAAAGGATTCTGAGCCAAATTACTTCCTCTTTTGCCTTTTGATCGAACACACACCTTCCTTATTACACATCAGAAGAGGCTGGAAACCTAAAATTTATTTTCTTCAAGGCAAAACAACCTAGGATCTGCTGGTGGCAGGTCCCTGAGACTGTCCAACCTCTCCCTGACAAATCACGACACCACCTACAGATGTCAAATGCACCCACTGAACCCAATCACATGCCCAGATTACAAAGGCAGAGAATTGTGAATTTCATTAAATATGTTAAAGGGGAAAAAATCAGCTTTGAAAAATAGTAATCCTGTCTTTCAACAAAAATATTATAGGAAGCTATGAATTTGGTAGATCCGAATAGGATGTTGGTACATGTTTTACTAAGGTAATATAATGGCACACTATTATTAGATCACATTAATCATTACTGTGCCAACGGCGCTGACAGCCCCACTGAAAAGGATTGAAAGCCCTGGTAATGGATATAAATTACCCATTGTGTGATAAAAGGATTTTTACTAAGAAGGTAAGAATAAAACAGCAAATTTCTAATATAACTGTTGTGTAAAAACCAAAATAAAAGTAATCCATGGTCAGTAATATCCACAAAATCAGAAGTAAGCACTTTTTCAACAAGATAAAGTCACAATAAAAAAATATATATTCGGTACAATGTGAAATTAATTTCTGAGTGCGTAATTCCGCTATCAATTTCCCTGGTTGTGCGGTGACCTCTGAGGCCCATGGTCAGGAGGAGGTGGGCTCTGGGCTAATGAGATCTGAGGGTGAGTTTACAGAGACACCTCGGCTGCCCAGAGGAGGCGGGTGCAGACATCAAACGCAGCACTGCCCCTTCGTTCGCGGTTTAAGTTTTTATCGGCTTCGATGCCAGGAAAACACTCCGTGACTGAGTCTAGGGTCTTGAGTCTGGAGTGACAGATGCAAAGCTACTCTAGGACAAGTTTCCTCCAAGCCTGGGTGGGCCAGGCCATGGCCAGCACGGGGTGTGGGGCGGGGCATGGGGAAACGGCCGCAGGTGGCGCTCCCACTGGGGCCACGCGGACCGGGCGGCAGCTGCACGGGCTCCCGTTGCAGCTGCCAGCTGCTGGGCAGCACCTCTTAGGATGTCACACAGAGAGAAAGAAGCCAACCCCACAGGGCTCTGCCCCACCTGTGACCCTGCTCTGAGACTTCCTGAGCATGTCTTGACCTCACACACTCATCCCACCTGGAAGACCTGGGAACCCTGGGGATTCCTGGGGAATGCTGAATCCAGAAGCTTCCCCGTAACCCATCTCAGTCCGGGGAGGAAAAGGGAGTAGCTGGGAGAAGGCTTCCCCAGCACAGGGGTCTGCAGCCCCAACAGGGCAGCCAGCAGGGAGGAGCCACAGACTCACAGACAGACACCACTTCAATGAACTACAAAACGATGACGTTCCTTACCAGACAAGTCTTAAAGCAACGGAGCTCCCTCCTGGCTGAAGGGTAGTCTTAAAGCCGTGGTGCGCAGGAACTGCAAAAATAAGACCTGTTAGCAAGTCTCCACATCGGACATATCGACTTCAGTAAGACAGGTAAACAGCATGCATCCCGGGTAACAATTTGCCAGGCTAGTCAAGAGTCTAACAACATGTAATAGCCCCACTGCCCCAATTCATTGAGCAATTTAAAAATGGGAACTGTGTGACCTTTGCTGCAATAAACCCAATTTGCTCAGCTCCCTTGAATGGGAAACTGCCACCTGCAAAAAGAGAAGGGGGCGGGCATCTAACCACTTCTTCTCCAGATGGGACAGAAGACATAAGCAAGTAAGAGAGCTCCTGCTCTCCGTCTCTCTCTTTCTCTTTCTTTCCCTCACTCATTCTAAAGGTCGAGGAACTGATGAGGTCGTCGGGGTTTCTTTCTTCTCTCTGCTGTAAGGAGCCCCCTTCAGTAGACCACAATTCCACCCAAACTTCAGCTGACCACACCTGTTCAGGGCCGGATTCAGTGCCTCCAAACCAGCAATTCACAACTGGCCCAGCCTCTGGCGAGTTGGGCGGCGTCAGAGTCCCCTCTGCTGAACAAGGACCAGGGAAGCCGGACCCAGTTAGGCATTCTGCATTCTCCTGTCTCATTGCTCAAGTAAGCCGCATCCACAAGGGCATGCTCGGTCGAGATGAGGGCCTACATGGAAAGCCCAGATGCCCGCCCACAGTGCCCTGGAGCGGGGGCTGGAGGGATCAAGCCCAGCCCCAGCAGTGACCTCCAGTCTACTCCCTGGGTCCAGCCACACCTGGTCCAGTGCAGTTCGGAATCCGATTTACAGAAGGGATTTTACAGGGCAAGCAAAAGTTCCCGCTTGGTAAGTTACATTTCACTTCCCCTCAGGTTGTGCATTCTGATATTACAGAAGTGAGATTCCAGTAGGGATTCAAGGGTGCGTCTACAAACGGGAAACGAGAAGATACACTCAGTGAGCCTGCGGTGGCCCCCAGTCCATGGTGATGAAATGTGGACGCAAATCCGCTGGCTCACAGCATTCCATCGAATGTCCAAGACTGATTTCTGGCAACCTAAAAAAGTGTTTGCTGACTGAGTGCTGAAAGTGTTTCCTCAAAGTACAACAGGGACACTGCTATTTGTCTTTAAATTTTGTTTTTAATTTTTTAAACTTATTTTTGACTGAGAGAGAAAGAGACAGAGTATGAGCGGGGAAGGGGCAGAGAGAGAGGAAGATACAGAATCTGAAGCAGGTTCCAAGCTCTGAGCTGTCAGCACAGAGGCTGACGCGGGGCTCGAACTCGTGAACCATGAGACCATGACCTAAGCAGAAGTCGGCCGTGGAAGTGACTGAGCCACCCACGCGCCCCAGGACACTGCTATTTGCAAACTAATGTCTACCTGCCTATCTTGAGACATAAAGCCAAAGTTTACATCTCAATCATCTGCAACAAGGAAAGACATCACCCGTCTCTCTCCCTCGATCAGATTATCTTCTGCATTTTGTTTTTCCCTTATCAACATTGAAATCTAGAGAGTGCCAAACCAATGCCCGATGCTGTGGGTCCCCAGGCCTGTCCCAGCTGTGAGCAGAGCTGCCCCCTGCACCCGGCTGGCCTGTGAAGACTAACTCTCTTTGCTCACGAGACGCCTTCCTTTCAGGGAAGGGGCTGAAGAGGGTGGGCGACAAGTCAGGTTTTCGACCCAGGCTCATGGCTTGCAAAATTCTACGACTCTTCTCCGGGGGCTGTCTGCTTAGAAGTTTTGTGAATCCCGGTGACAGGGAGAACACGGAGGGACATCACCTACAGGAGGGGCCCACACCCACATGCCCACAGGCTTCACACCATTGACCAGAACATCACCAGCTCCTGCGCTCTGCCCTTGGGGCAGTGAGGGGAGCTTCTCTGATTAAATGGGTCAAGGCCTCAGCCCCAGGCCTATGGGCAGTCTCCTAAATGATCAGGGGGGTGAGTGGAAGGTGGCTGGGCTGTCCAGGCAAGGTCAGCCCAACAGCCCCTGCATGTTCGACGCCATGCCGGAATCTGCGGGCAGGAAACCAAGTTCGTGCCACGCGCACCTTTCTGAACCATTTCGAGGGGCCTCCTGCCGCCTGACGTCACGGCAGTCACGGCAGGTTGGGCAAAGGTGACCACGTGAGACCATTGATGCTCTCGATTTGGGACGGAGAGGGAAGAAAAGCTCCAGCCCAGAATTCTATCTTACCCGATGAAAGGAACCGCTGCCTTGGGGCAAGCAGCAACTTGCACTTAGAGAAAATGCAGTGAGGTAACCAGAAACAGGCCCCTGAAAGGAGGCCTCCCCTCGCCTCTGCCTCCCACGTGGACTCCGTGCTGAGGGGGTGGAGGGGGGGCCACCGCCGAGACAGCACCCACAAACCCAGGTGGGTGCACCTACCACCAGATCCGAGGAAGGGTGCGAGGGGTTAGATCACAAAGCAGGGCCTGAGCCAAGGCCAAGTTGGGCATCAGCCACCCCAGACAGGCCTTAGTGCCTAAAATCCCACCTACTATAAACTAATGAGCCCTGCAACACAGGTAAGGCATACATGTAGTCACCGTCAGCCGCCGGCACTGAAAGTGAGCTGAGGCCTCAAACCTACTGTGCGCTGGGCCCCAGAACAGGGACAGCAGGGCGCGGAGGGGGCCAAGAGGCATGTCAGAGGCTGGGGCACCGGGAGGGGGTGCACACCAGCTGAGCCCTTAAGCAGGTGCAGCAGGGCCTCAGTGGAGACAAAGATGGAGGCCAGGGATGGTGAAGGTTGAGAGTCCCTGACTGAGAGGCATGTGGGGTCCAGAAAGGAGCACAGGGGGACACAGCCTCGAGGCGGGGGAGAGAGGGCAGGAAGTGCAAGGTGCTGGGGAGGGGTGGTGGGAAGGGGGCTCTTACAACCCAGGCACTTCCGAGGCCCCCTGAGCTGCACAGGGGAAGGGAAGAGGGGGAGAGCTCTGAGAGACAGATGTGAAGAGGAGTTGGGGGGACAGGAAGGCACGAGGGACACTGACAACAAGACAAAGTGGGAGGTGGCCCGGCACCCGGTGGGCCCACTGTGTGCCCCCAGCCCTGTGAACTCTGTAGGAAGAGCAGGCACTGGGGACAGGGTACCCCCTCCCTCCCAGGTCCTCCCAGGGGTCATGAGGAAGCTCCGAACAGACCTGGGGAAACCTTCACTGGGCAGAAGCCAGGCCTCCCAGCTTGGCCCCAAGGGCGCTGGAAGGGAAGTGCCTGGAGGGTCAGGAGATGAGCAGAGATGCGGCTTGCCCGCCATCGCCAGGGCCCTGGGGAACAAGGCCTTCCCTCCAAGCCCATGTCGCCTTCCCACGGCCACTACACTCCTGTCTCCCACTCAACACCATGGCAACCGGAAGGCCACCCTAGTAAGGAGTCACCCTTTACCGAGGGCCTAACAAGCACCAGACGCCATGCTGAGGTGTCCCTATGTCACCTCCCCCCTCACGGGGAAAAGGCCTGCCCCATTCCCTTCTCAGTCCCTAACCTCCCGGCAGAGCTCAGGACACATTTGGGGGAGGAAGGGAGAGAGAGAAAGAAGGAAGCAGAGATGGAAGGTTGGAGATAGAAGGGAAGACAAAGGAAAGAAGGAAGGGAGGGAGGCAGGAGGGAAGGAAGGATGAGGAAGCAAAGGGGGGAGGGAGGGAGGAAGAAAAGAGGGAGGGAAAGAGGAAGGGAGGGAGGGAGGGGGGATAAGGGGAAGAGAGGACGAGGATGGAAGGGAAGGAGGGAGGGAGGGAGGGGGGCAGGAAGGCAGGAGGAAGGGGAGAGAGAACAGTAGGGCAGATGGAGGGATGGAGCTTGATGGAAGACAGGAAAGGAAGGAGGTAGGAAAGGGAAGGCAGGAGGAAGGGAGGGGAGGAGGAAGCAGGTGCAGGTGCAGGTGCATAAGGAAGGATGGGGAGAGATGGAGGATGAGGGAAAGAAGGAAGAGCTGGTCCAATGCCCCCTCCCTTGGCTGGTGCCCTGCTCCCGAGAAGCTAGCCCGCAGGGCCCAGAGCTCCGGAGAGACTGAGTACTGCCCCTCGCAGCCTCACTCGGCAGCAGGAGCCGGTGGCTATCATCCGCCGAGGGGTCTGGGCAGCCTGGGGCAGATGGGAGCCAGATAAACCGCCCTCCTTCCAGGAGAGTGTCGGGAAAGAAGGGGCTGGCAGTGACACAGCCACGACGGGACTCCCTCAGCACTCTGCCAGGGAAGCGTGCCGCCAACGGGACACACATTGGGAGCTATCTGGAGATGACACCCCATCCCCCCACCCCCCGGGACCGTGCTTCCCAGCCCTGCTGTCCTGGACAGACGCCAGGTGGGGGGCTCCCACCTCCCCTCCAGCGTGCACCCCCCACCTCCCAGGTCCCAGGCGACCTTCCTAGCCCCATGCTCCGTCATCTCCAGGCCACCAAGGGACAGGGACCCTTCCACAAACCCACAGCTCCTCAAAATGCGCCCGGACGTCCCATTCCCTAGCACTGAGTGATCCTCCCTCTGTCCCGGAGAACTCTGAGGGATGGCATGGCCCCAAGTGACACAGCCATTGCCCCTCCAAGTTCCCAGCAGGAGAGGAGTCCAGGTGACAAGCGCTACCTGGGGAAGAGCCGCAGGGAATCAGTCGCATGTAGCTGTCCCCTGTCAAGTACCCTCTGTGTGCCAGGCTCGTGGCCAGGCTCCGGGGACCCGGTGATAAGCAATGTTTCTATCCACGTGGAATTTCTGTATTAGTGAGCAGCGTCAAATGAAAGACAAGTAAAAGTAAAATATAGTGTCAGTGAATAATAAGCTCTAGTAAGAAAATTAAGTGAGGGAAAATGATGGACATAGACAATTTTTGATAAGGTGACCAGTGACCTCTCTGAACAGTGACATTTGACAAAAAAAAAAAAGAAAGAAAGAAATGAAAACCTGAATAAAGTGAGAGAGCAAGCACTGTGAAAATCTGGAGAAGAACTCTACAAGCAAAACAAACAGTGAGTGAAAACAAACAGTGAGTGCAAAGGCCCGGGGTAAAAAGGAGATGGTGCATTCAAGGAGCAGCAACACATTCTGTGTGGCCAGGACATGGATGCTGAACAGGGACATGGGACAGGATGGGCATACTCTGTCAGGCACGGTAAGAAATTTGGCTTTTAGGGATGCCTGGGTGGCTCAGTTAGTTAAGCGTTCCACTCTGGGTTTCAGCTCAGGTCATGATCTCACATCGGGCTCTGCACTGACAGCATGGAGGCTGCTTGGGATTCTCTCTCTCTCTCTCTCTCTCTCTCTCTCTCTGCCCCTCTCCCACTTATGTGCATGCTCGCTCTCTCTCTCTCTCAAAATAAATAAATTTTAAAAAATTAAAAAAAACAAAAACATTAAAAAAAGAAGTTTGGATTTCATTCTGAGCCTTTGGCAGGTTTGAGCAAGGGAGTAACCTGACGTGATTTGCACTGTATAGGGACCAGGCTGGCTGCTGTGGGAACAGACCGGAGGGGCTGAGAGCGGAGTCAGAGAGGCCAGTGGGGGGGAGGCTGCTGGCGTTGCCCAGGTGAGACCCCATGTGGCTGGACATGGCGGGGGAGCCACAGCGATGGAGCAAAGCACGTGGATTCGGGACTCCTTCCGCAGGGAGCCAGTGAGACTTGCTGAGCTGACCCAGGAATCAGGGGACGCGGCGCCATCCTGTGCTCACCTTGGCCAGGGGCTCTGGCGGCATGGGGCACCAACGCCACACCAGCCACAGCCCAGGTGCAGTAACCATGCACTTCTGAGCTTTGACACCTGAGCCTACAGGCCCTGCAGGGCCTGCCCCGCCGGGACCAGCCGATTCCTAAAGAGAGCAGACAGCTCCTTCGGGAGCACATCTTTCCCCGGCAAGCCCACCAATCCAGAGTCCGTGCCCCAACCCCCGCCTCCTCTGCCAGGCTCTCCCACTCTGGGCCACTATCCCGCTGCCCTGCCTAGCCACCAGCGTCAGACCCCGTCCCTATACCCCAGGACCTGCTGATTTTATCCCAACCAGCCAATCTTAAATCTGCTCGCCTGTCTCTCCAGGCCTTTCCCTCAGCACGATCCATCCAGGCTCCTGCCCACGATCTCCCCCCACCCTACACCCCCCCCACAACCCTCTTCCTGTCTCCCGACACCCCTGTGCTTCCCGAAAGCCCCTCCTGTCGCGGTGTGCACCCTCCCCATAAGAACCGTGAGCACTAGTAGGCATCCCTGACCCGCTGGCCTCACCACACTCTCGGAGTCACCTTGGAGACACTGCCCTCTTCCCGGAGGGCACGTCCTGCCCGCCGAGAACCAGTCTGCCCTCCTAACTTGTGCCACAACAGGTGCTCGAGGAGCTGTGACTCATCAGCCACGACGCGCCTCAAGGCAGAGAAGGAGCGCTCGGGACTCAGCCAGTTCCTCCCCACAGCCCCATCGGCCCGGGCCCGGGCCCCCACCTCTGACCGTCCCCAGCCAGGCCTGCACGCACAGGGCTAGCGCTATGGTGAGTGTGTGCATGCGTGGCACACGCGTGTGGCAGCCGTGCCCCCCATCACGACGCCCAGCGTCCCGGGATGCGGCTGCGCTGGGCTGCCCCGACATGCTTCCAGGGAAGCCTCTCCTTTCACTTGAAAACCAAGGTAACTTTGGTGCCGAAGCGATCTGATACCTGTGCGATCTAAATGCTCTCAGGACACACTGACATCAGACACGCGCAGGAACCCGAGACCCCGCGGTCGCAGCCCAGGCGCTGCGCTGACAGCGAGTGGGGAGCTTCCCCCGTCAGCTTGCGACCCGGTGCGTGTATTTTTACATGCTTTAGCATGAAAAAAAGCCAAGATGCTCAGAGCCAATCAAATTACTTCCCTGTCTCTTTAATAAACAAATCCATGTGCACATTAACAGTGTTGAAAATTCAATTTAAACTCTTTGTCTGTTGCTGCTTACTCTAAAGATGGTCTTTCTTAAACAACAGAACACCAAGGAGTCGTTAGTGCTCTCTCTTCATTACTTCAAAAAACCAATCATTAGACACCAGAGTATATACGTAATTAGAAAATCACTTCCTTTGCAATCCAAGCTAAGTAGTTTACATACTGTAATTACAGGGACAAAATCAATTTTTAATCATTTCCCTGATTGGGCTCATCAGCTCTGTGGGAACATTGTAACCTGCTTGTTGTGCAAAAGCAACATCTGGGCTAAAACAATTACCCTTTGTTTGCTACAATATTCCTTAAATCTTTTTGCTTGCATAAAAAAAATGAAAACATGAAGACAAGATATTTGGATGTCTTTTTGTCCTTGATCAACATATATCCGAAAGTTCTTCTTGTGACGGGAGTTTAACGTTCCCCGGAATTTACGGTTTAACAGTACACATCCAAGGAATGTATTTTTTCAGTGAGATAAAAGTATCTGATTGTTTTAAAGATCCATTCAGCTGCCTAATTGTTCCATAGCTAACACATGGTATTCAAACAAGCCACACATTACAAAAGCTCATTTGGATAATCATGGGCAACTATTATTGCGATGGTTTACACTTTTCTAATACAAATGAATGGATTTTATCAAAATTTAAAAAAAAAACTAAAAAGCTGAGTATGTGTGAAAAATAGTTGGTATGAATTGGCAAGGCGAGGCTAAGTATTTTGTTCTCTTAATAGGAAATGACCTCATTTACACTGGAGTAATAATTAGTACTGCTTCACTGACAGTTAAGAAAAAAAACTTTCCCAGTATAATAAGGCAGCATCTCCTTTGTTAGGAGATCTACATTGATAATTAACCCTTGCCAGGAAATTCCGAGTTTAACTCTACGTTCCGCTGGGCTCCTGCTCGCTGGCAAAAGATAAAAATAGCTGTTTTGGAAGCCATTGCCTCTCACCCAGATTTCCAAAGTTTTGCATCTGAGCCTTTAAGGGACGGTCTGAAACACTTGGTGGCCCCTTGAAGACACAGGGGAGCCCCCAGCGCCCTCCCCCACAACCACCGCAGCCCTGGTCTGCCCCCGGCCCCCAGTAGCCCCGGCTCTCCCCCGGTGGCCCTGGTCCCCCCTGTCCTTTTGAAGTTTATTGGCTTTGATTTTTGCTTGCGAGTCCCCCAACCTACAATTAATTCATAGTCAAAACAGCCCTGAGGAGAAAAGAAGAGAGGGAAAGTGAAGACAGAGGGAAACTCTTCTTGTTGGTCATTCTGTCCAGGCCGAGGATACAGGATGGAGACAGGAAGGAGCAGCCAGAGTTCACGCAAACACACACACACGTGCGCATGCACGCGCGCGCACACACACACACACACACACACACACACACTTCTGAAGGGATCTGTTCGCTGACCTCACCACTCCTGAACTCACTAGGAGTGGCAGCTGATGTGTACTGAGCCCTCACCGTGTGCCAACCAGAGTCCCACACGCTGACCTGCACTGTTTCACTCCGTCCTCACAGCACCCAGTGAGGTGACTGCTGTTTTCACGTTTCTTTGTGGATGGGAAACTGAGGCACCAGCCATGCAGTAACTTGCCCACGGTTAAGTGCTGGTGGGTGGTGAGGGAGAGATCCAGGGCCTGGATCCTGGTGGGCTGATTCCCTGGCCCGTGCAGGGTGTCCCAGCACCGGGCAGCACTTCCCACCACACCACCTTCCAGAGCCTGGTCTCAAGGCAGCCATGCTTGTCCAGCATCCACTGATCAGAGACACCCAACAGCCGCCACCTCGGTGTCCTCGGGGGCACACACAGACCTTGGCATCATTCTCTGCACATGGGGTCCTATGCCTGGTCCCAAGGCGGGGAATTCTGACCCAGGGCAAAGCAGAAAAGGAAAGGCCACACACCTTAGTTAGGCCAGTGTTCTTAGAGCAGGAAGCTCAGACCAGACGCACACACCTCCCACAAGGCTCCAGGAAGGGAGCACCCAGCTCTGTGCAGAGGCAATTTTCTCTGACACCCAGGTCCCGGCAGGCTCTCCCGATGTCTTTGCCCAACCTGGCCCTGGGTCTCCCCCCCAATCAGGAGAATGCAGATCCCATATCAGCCCAAGACTCCGTGGGATGGCAAATCTGAGAGCACTCCAGCCCCCAGAGAGGAAGAAACACAAAGAAGAAAAAATTCCCCCAAACTACAAATGCTTTCTAATATATTGTATTACCACATGAATCAAAATATTTATCTCCTACAGAAGAGACTTCCTATCATCATCAGATCATAAGGTGTCTCTGAAGCAGCTTATCTTGAAGAAGAAATGGGAAGTAACTAGAAATCACAAAGTGCCTGTTTCCCCTTTCATCTACACTTACTGCAGGTAAGGCTGCTGTTCAGATACCCTGCCAGGATAGTGCTGGAACATTTAGCCGTCACACAAAGCTGCACGGTCCGATCTGACACCCCCTGACCACACGTGGCCACTGAACACTTGCTAAGGGCCCGTCCACACTGGGATGAGCCATAGGCTTACAGAGACATCACGTTTGGAAGAATGTAAAATGTTTCATGTATACACTTGATGCTTTGTAGATGTTGAAAGGATAATATTCTGGATACATTAAATGTACAGTCTTAAACTCAACTTCATCTGTTCCTTGTAACCATTTTTAATGTGGCTACTAGAAATTTAAAACTATATGCATGGCCTGCATTTGTAACTTGTTTTCTGAAGCAGGTTGTTAAGTGAAAAGGCATTATCATCAATATCACTGGAAATGTGGGTTTCAGGGATGGTCTCTGAAGTCAAAATGAAAGTTTTACAATTTTTAAAAATTTATTTCAGAGAGAGAGAGAGAAAGCAGAGGAGAGGCCAAGACAGAGAGAGACGGAGGTTCAGAGCTGTTGACACAGAGCTCAACACGGGGCTCAAACACACAAACCACAAGATCATGGCCTGAGCTGAGGCAGATGCTTAACTGACAGAGCCACCCAGGTGCCCCCAAAGTTGTACAAGTTTTGACTGAACCACTATGAGGTCTCCTCAACAGGTGTTGCTTTTTTTTTCAGTTCATTTACTTTTACCTGTACAAAATCGGTTAGTCAAGTAATAATATGCTCACTTCTAGAAAATCTGGAACCTACATGAAATTACAAAGAAGAAAACAACAATAATCCATAGTTCTCTCAGCTGGCATGATTGCTTTGATGTTTTGGTACATTTCTTCCTGTTCTTTGCCGTGTGTGTGTGTGTGTGTGTGTGTGTGTGTGTGTGTGTGTGCCCGTATGCACGTGCACACGTGTGTAAGTTCATAAACACAGCTGAGAACACACTGCATGTGTGTCTCTGACTTCACAAGCCCTAAAACGTCAGGTCTCAAGTGTAAATAGACACCATTTGGCCATCTGAGACCACAGGCCACTGGCTGAGGTGGTGAGTATTACACAGGCATTACAAAGGGAAAACATTCAGAAAGGAAAAAGATAAGCCATATGCTGGTAGGAAAATCTTAGCTGAAAACATATCTGGTAAAGGGCTGATGTCCAAAATACACAAAGCTCTCTTAAAACTCAACAACAAGAAACAAAGCCCAGGGAAAATGGGCAAAAAATCTAGATGCCTCCCCCAAGGAGATCTACTGATGGTACGTAGGCACAAGAGAAGAGGATCAATGTCATAGGTCATTTAGAGGACTCAAATTCAAGCAATAATGAGATACCACCACACACCTCATTAAAATGACTGAAATCCAAACACTGACACCACCAATGCTGGCAAAGACATAGAACTACAGGAACCCCCATCCACCGCCAGCGGGAATGCAGAATGGCACAGCCACTCGGGAAGACGGTCCGGCAGTATCTTACAAAACTAAACACACTCTTTCCACACAACCCAACACTCACACTCATCAGTATTTACCAAGAAGAGCTGAAAACTTACATCCGCACAAAAACCTGCACACAGATGTTTATAGCAGTTTTCCTCGTGATGGCCAGAACTTAGAAGCAACCAAGATGTTTCTCAATAACAGAATGGGAAAAAATGGCGGACCATGAAATAGTACTCGACGAGAAAAAGAAATGAGCTCCCCAGCCACAAAATGATAGGACAGAACCATAAATACACACTACTACGTGAAAAAAGTCAATCTTAAAGACTACATACCATGTGATTCCAACTCTGTGACATTCTAGAAAAGGCAAGACAAAGGAGACACTGGAAAGCTCTGTGGTTGCCGCAGGGTGAGGGGGAGGGAGAGGGAAATAGGTGAAGCACAGGGCATGTTCCGGGCAGAGAATCTCTTCTGTAGGAAACCCTGCTGATAGGAGCCTGTCAGAACACCTTCCTTCGCCCAGCCCTACAGACCGTACAATACAAAAAGTGATCTTTTAATGCAAACAATGGGCTTCAGTTAATAATAATGTATGAACGTTGGCCCATCAATTATAACAAACGTAGTGCACTAACATAAGTGTTAATAACAGGGAAAAGGTAGGCGGGGGGATATGGGAACTGTACTGTCCACTCGAGTTTTCCGCACACCTAGAACTACTCTAAGACACCAAGTCTATTAATTGAAAAAGAATAGAAGTAACAGGGAAGGAGCAGCTTTGAGGAGGCCTAGCCAACTTCTCTCTCCAAGCTGGAATATTTCCACTTCTGCAGATCAGAAAATCTCTCCAGGGTTTAGAGACTTAGACTCCTTCAGAAGCCCTCTGGCCACCACTTCTCTGAGGAGTTGATGTCCAAAAACTTCCCAGAGATTCCGCTCAGGCTGTTCTTTAAGAAGTGTGCTCAGGAGACCGCACTCAGCCCGTTCCTTACTTATGCAGGTTTGATTTTTAATTTTTAAAAATTTTAATGCTTGTTTTTGAGAGAGGTAGAGAGAACGCACAGTGGGGGATGGACAGAGAGGGAGGGAGACGCAGAGTCCAAGCAGGCTCCATCCACGCTGTTCGCACAGAGCCTGATGGGGGCTCGAACCCACGAACTGCGAGATCGTGACTTGAGCCAAAGTCAGACGCTCAACCGACTGAGCCACCCAGGCGCCCCATGCGGGTTTTTATTGTTGTTCTTGTTGGTGGATTCTGTAACATGAACTGGCATGCGGCTCAGAGCGAGCCTAGGTCGGCCAGGCCTCTACCTGCTTCTCAGGACCCATCTCCTCACAGCGAGGGAAAGGATCTCCCCAAAGGATTTCCACTCCGCAGGCGGGATATCCCCCCGAACCCCCATCCTTGCTTCCTCCTTCTCCAACACAGAAACTCCAGTGCCTCAGAGAGCACTCGTGTGGAGGGGACCCGAGACAGAGGTGCAAAGCGGCACACGGCACCTCCCCAGCTGGGGCCCAGCAGGAATGTGGACAGTGTCGGGAATGTTACAGGACGATGTGGCATTTTCTTCATTTCTCACTCTGCATAAGATGCCATCAAAATGCTGCTGTCCCCCTGAACAGTCACCTCTAAATCCGTAGTAACTTTACCTCGAGCTACTGGTTATTCTAGAACCCAAGAAGGGGAGTCAAGGGTGGACTAATTCGGAGGCTGAGTGAAAACAAGTCCACCCTCTTTTCCTGTGGTTCTTAGAGTAACAAGAAGAAACAGTAACTGCCAAAGCAATGGGTCCCCCAGTATCATCCTACAGCAAAAAAAAAAAAAAAAAAAGATGACAGATGAAAAATAACAGGAAAATCCTTCAGGAACACACTCTCCAAGGGCAGGACGTACACAGTGGGACAGAGATGCCCCAAGAAAGGGCCAGGTCTTTTCCTAGCCTGGCCTGTTCAGCAGCCACTGTTGGGTCCCTCCTGTTCGTCTCCTGGTAAAGTCCCGACTCCAGAAAATTCAAACCTAACAATTGACAGAAAAGAAGAGAAAAAAGTCCCTTCCCTCTCATCTTCCATTTTGGTAAAGATTTTGTAAACATTCTTAGAAAGAGTTCATTCTCCCTCCTCTGCCCACAGGTAACAAGGGATGGCAGATGTTTCAGAAACAGCACATTATAAAAAAAAATCCAATGTCACTAAAACCAGAATGGAAAATGTTTTATACATTAACAAACATTGTAATGAATTTGCACAACCCTAACCGACTGTATACCCAGCATAATGAAATGGTCTCCATCCTTTCAAATAAAAAATTACGTATGCTAGCGCATTGCTTTAGAAAAGCATTGTTCTTAAAAAAAAAAAACCTGCATTTTTCCCAGCTACCATGTAATTTGTGAGATGCATTTTTAAATGTTCTGCAACAGCGGCGGCTGCATCAGTCAGATGATACCGATAGATAATTCACCAAACCGTCACATGATCTTCCATCACTCCAAAAGACGCGAATATATTGCCACAAGCTTTGGGAATAATGGGTGCACCTGTTTACGGTGTCACCTCTGTTTGCTAATTGTCTCCTTGAGCTACATTTTACTTCTAATGCATTTATTTTTGACAGGCAGTGTCTATTTAGAAATCACATTACTTCAAGTGCAATTGTTCTTTTGTCTATCAAGTAAATGAAGTGTTGTTATACAGATTTCAGGTTCTGATTAGTAAAGTATCAGAGCCCCAAAAAGGTCAATCAGTTATTTACCTGAGGTAATGGAAGGATGACACACATCTTGAATATTCTCCAGCTCATGCTATAGGCAATTTCATTATAATTACTCAACTCAGTCTAACTTAAATATATATTCCTTGGGTTGGGAGGCTAAAAAGGCACACTCAGAGTGCATGTCTCCAGATGGTGTCCATGCAGAATGGTAGGCAGTTGGGTCTTGGGGTTTCGTGCACGGGTGTCACCAAATCAAATATGCAGTCCCTAAAAATGCCAACAAGTGGACCAAATGAGTGTGTGGTGCCTGGGGGTATCTATCTATTGTCTTGAATGGATTCTCCATTAAAACAGATATTTTAAGACAATCTTCAAATCACCGGACTCTTCAGGTCTGATCTGATGAATTCGTGCAGATCAGTACGAAGGTAGTTATAAGTGGAAACAACAACAACAACAACAACAAACTGATAACAACTATGGAAATGTAAACAGAGCTGTCTATGAAGGCCGGAATCATCTAGAACCAGGGTTGCCTTGGACTCCCCCTCTAGCGCAACACGGAGCCAGCTGCCTCCACGGACGGCCATGCAAAGGCCACACCAGCAGACACTGATCTATGGCATCGATATGTGTACAGGGAGAGGCCAGGGACCAACTTCCCATGAGTGCAGGTGAGAAACCATGAATGTATTCAGGTTAAAAACCAGAAAATATTCCTGTTTGAAGGAAGAACACAACCTGAGCGCCAACTTGTTTCCTGGCGTTCAGATCCAAACATCTAGATCTCAAGTATCCTTGAATTATTCCTATAGGTCATCATCCACCTGACTTTCCATCTCAAAAACAACCCAAAACATGAATCATAAAGACAGTTCTATATTTAGGAGTCTCTTGTCTCTTAAGTGGAGCATCTACAATTTCTATTTTATTCCTCCTCATCTCTCTAGCCATGAATTGCAGGATTCTCTCTCCCCCGCTGCCTACGCTAACCCTCCTCCTTGCCTAACACCATTAAACCATCCCCAGGGTAGCCTCTGGCTGAGCACCAGGCGCGCGGCCACTGTCCCCACCAGGCTTTGCACACATGGAGCCTCTCCCTGAGTCGTGATGCTCAACGTGCCCCTCTCCCGACACCCTCCCGGTGCAGGCCTGTGCAAGGTGGGCATCCCAGGCTTCAGGAGAATTCCAGAGACCACCACTATTCAATACACTTGCCAAAAGAAAGAGACACAAAAAGCCATGCTACCCTTAAGTCACATTCTAAATTGGCTCCCTGGAGCCTTCCCTACCTTGTTCACTAAGACTGTGTGTGTTTCCTCGGTGTTTAGCATACACGACGTAACCTGAGCAGGACTTGCAGTGTGCCACTAGTTGTTTTTCCAAAGTGTTTTCCCATCAGGACCATAATTATATGCAAACTACTCTGAACCATTCGCTAACGTGTTCTAAATGTTCACTAGGATTATTCTGCCACCTAAAAGGAGGAAAAGGGGGAGTCCCATGAACCCTTTCTTGGGGGCCGCAAGGCCAGTGAGACGGGGGAGCCCTAACGCACCGATCCACAGACTATCCTCAAGAAGCAAAACCTCCGTGACATTTTCTCCTGGAGCGACGAGGAATGTCCTCTTCATTCTGCAATTTATTTCAACTCTAAGTACTCTAATCATGGGAAGTACTTTTTGCTTTTTAAACAGCCTGCTTGTTTTCACAGGTCAAGAGCATAAATAAAACAGTCAAGTTGGAAACTTGGAAAGCTCGTTTGCAGGAGAAGGAAGTCGTTATAGATCGTCCATTTGCTCAGACACCGGGCAGCTCTCAGGAGGCAGCTTAGCGGTGTGTGAAAGCCAGACCCCTCGACGGCCAGCACGTCCGCGGAGGGTCGAGAAGCGCCTGTCCTCTGGTCCAGGGGGAATTCCTCTTGCAGAAAGACAGGGAAGTTGCCAGAACTGTGCAGGGT
This sequence comes from Suricata suricatta, assembly GCF_006229205.1. Lineage (NCBI taxonomy): Eukaryota > Metazoa > Chordata > Mammalia > Carnivora > Herpestidae > Suricata > Suricata suricatta. The sequence continues at coordinate 37,190,135 of NC_043715.1, read as the reverse complement.
CAATACTGTGAGGATGTAACACAGGTTAGCCTCCAAGCCAAGGATTAATCATGGTAGGCTGAGCAGTGGACTGATACCAGGGGCCGCAGACACATGGCTAGCTGGGCTGCGGCGCCTAAAATGTAAGTATCCTGAAGTGCTAACCGTGAGAAGTATTTATGGCACCACTAAAGGGGCTTCCAGTGAATGAAACTGAGTGCCTATCAATTGCAATACAGGACCCAAACCCTAGTAGATCATGTCTCAATTGCAGAGAATCTCAGGAAAATGAGATGCCTTGAAGCCAACATATCTAAGATGGTTTATATCTTTATGGAAGGAAGGAAGGAAGGAAGGAAGGAAGGAAGGAAGGAAGGAAGGAAGGAAGGGAGGGAGGGAGGGAGGGAGGGAAGAAGGAAGAGGGAGGGGAGGAAGGAGAAAGAAAGAAGGAGAGGGAGAAAGGGGAAAAACCACTATCCATTTTTTCCATATGAGACATCACATAGGTGTGTCTGCCATGAAGAGCGGAGACCATCAACACACAGATTGTATTCACTTGTAGATCACACACACACACACACACACACAATCACTGACGAGGCTGATAAAGAAAACAAGACTCACACGTGAAGCACCATAAAAACTCACTGTCAATACCACAGCCATTGGAGCAGATAGGACTAGAGTAAGAGTCTATTGGAGACAAAAAAAAATCCTGGGACAGCTTCACGATACGGCGATTTCTTCCTGCGTCTGAATGAAGACGGAAAGAACGTCATGGCATATTTGGGGCGATACCCCCAGAGGACAGGATGGGGTGGCACAGCCCACAGAGACGGATGGAGAGAGGGCTGGGTCCCTGCGCCCACACCGCCAGCCAGAGAACAAGCACACAGGGCAGGTCTCACCGCAGCTGAAGACCACAATCAGCCAGCAGACCACATTTTTATTGCTACCTTCGCTCCTATTTTTTTTCATTATTCTGCATGTGCTAGAAGAGTCCTCACCCCCTCCCTTTCTTTTTATCAAACATTCCTAATGTAGTGATAAAATGAGGAAGAATGAAAGATTATTATAAAACAGGACTTTTATGGCTAGTGTCTATGGAACAGTCACACTGTTACATATATTTTCTCTAAGTAATCAGGAATGTATTGGTATTTTGAAATTATGTATCTCTAATAACACAAAAGTACTTAAGAACAGAAATAGACAGTAATGGAAAATGCAGTGAACTGTTGACAACATATAGAATTTCTGCAAATAATTTGCAGAGAACAGCACAGCAGATGAGTCAAAATTTTCACAAAAATATTTCTTGCCTCCGATAGTCCAATGTAATTCATTTTCTATCTCTGTTCATTAATCATTGTTAAAATTAGTGATCCATTTCTTCCACTCTGCCATCTGCACTCAGCTTCGTAACAAACATGACACCTTCCTGCATAATAAAATCTGACAACTAGTAGGATGCATTTCCAAATAGCTTTCTGCATATTTGCACCTCGATAACGGATTCCGTTGTCAGACAAAAGTGGATTATTTAACCAGAGTTTTTTCTTTATCAATTCTGAACACAGACGTGTGCGAATGTGTGTGTGTGTGTGTGCGTGTGTGTGTGTGAAAATACGATCAAGAAAAATCCGTTCATTTTAATTAAAACGAACCAGTCCTGCCTTAAGTGGAAGGTATTTAAAATCCAGGTGCGCCAGCCAAGACCGCTCACCGGAAGCGGGGCTGGATTACCGTTCTTGATATACGAAGTTTACGTAAATAATTGGCGGTTTCATCTTATAAACTTTTCTAATAAAAATGATCTTGACATTCCAACCTCCTTAAAAAATTTTTTTCATTTTAATATCCTGCTTTATTTTGTTTTTAAGGCTTTGATCACAGAATTTCAAATAAATACTTTTAGGGAAAGACAAAACAATCAAGGAGCAGGGAGATACAAGCGAGAACACCGATGAATAATTAAACACATGCCAGGCACTCCCTTGGGGAAGCCACCACTGGGTCCAAACCACAGGGAAGCTTCTCGGTCCTCCTGGATGGCATGGCGTGTGGTGTCAATCAGTCTGACGGTGATGAGGGCAGAGATGAGGAGCTGCACATGGGGACCTTGTCTCTACCTTTGACAGAGCTGCCTCGTAGGAAGAAAATCTGTGGGCTTCCAAGAAAAGAGTGCGCACTTGAATGCCAGAGCAGCCCCGCCCCCCTGCAGCAGCCTGGGCTGTGGGGGGACATAAGGAAGGGACACCAGAGAGGTCCGAGGTACACAAAGACAACCTGTATTCCTTCACTCTTTCTGCCCACTCGCTGCACCTTCTCTGACGATGTGAGCCCTAACTAGGGATTCCAAAGGCCTTGAGAAACATATCCCCAAGCAATTCTGCTTCCCCCTGCACGTGCCCCCGAGCACCTGCCCTACTCCGGGCCAGGGAGGACCGGGGGAGGGGGGCGCATGAAGGTCCCTCACACTGTCTCTGCCCCAGAGCTGCTCACCACGTGGCAGGAGAGACAAGATGCGCACAGATGTCTCCAGACCAGGACAGTGACAGGTGCCGTGACAAGGGAGAACCGCACAGGGACACTCCATCCTGACCGGCCACAGGTGGGGGCTGGAAGGAGACCTGGGGTAGGTCGCTGAGGCAAAGTGGCCCCCGGCCGGATCAAGACATCAAAAACGTTGAAGAGGAACAGGATCCTGGCCGCGGCAGAAGCGCAGGCTGGTGGCGGGCAGCACGGGGCACCCGGGGAATGTTTGCACTGGGCTGAGTGGCAGGTCCTGTCTCTCGGGGATAGAGACACAGTCGTGGGCAAAAGGTGGAGGTTGCAGTCTGAAGTCACAGATGACAAATCGTGTGCAAAATCAAACACAGCCGCACGAACACACAGCCTTACGATAAACTACACTTTCTTTGAAATTAAGGGACTGGCTGTTTAATGACTGTTGGTCAGTGAATCCGCCTCTGTCTCTGTCTCTCTCTCTGTCTCTGTCTCTCTCTCACACACACACACACACACACACACACACACACACACACGCCTATTGACAGAGCAGAACTTTTTGTTTAATCCCTCTGGTTTATCTTTCTCTGTCCTCACAGCCTGGTGTGGAGCTTGGAGCGGATCCCCTAGCTAAGCCTGATTAGAATGAGAACAGTCAAAAGACAAACTTTGCAAAAATCAAGGTTTAAAATAGAAATAGCAACTGACCCTCAGCTGCACTGCTGCCGGCTGGGACAGTGACAATAGCGACTCTTTTGTTAAACTTTCCTGTGAGACGTGCTCACCAGACTGGGGTGGGTGTGTGTGTGTCTGTCTCCTATATGAGAGAGTGGGAGAAAGGTTTTAAAATAGCCGTGGCTTAAAAAAAATTAATCGCAAATTACCATTCACCCCTTAGCAGACAAAATGTCTGCTGATTCATTTAACATATACAAAATCCAAAGCTTCCCTATAAATATTTCAGAACTTGAAACCTCTCATTTTGTCCCTGGCCCTGAACAATAACACGCGAACGCACACACACGCACGTACACTCACGTACGTGCAGCGGGAGGGGGTGCAGGGGAGGGGGAGGGAAGGGTGAAACCCCCTCCCCTAGGCATTGTCTTCCAGCCCCCGGCTCCCGTAGCCTGGAGTTCCCTCTTCCCTTCACATGCCTGCATCCTGACACTTTCAATTTCAGGTTATCAGCACATCTGAATTATAGAATACTGATGGGGATAGAGGGCAGGCCTCTCCGGGCTGATTAGCACCATTTAAGAAAGCTTTTGCCAGCCGGCTTCATTGGCTGGGAGCGCCACCATGGTGGGTGGCCTTTCTGTATTAGAAGTCAACATGAAGCTGTCTCATTTGAATTAAATACGGACAAAAAGAAAGATCTGATTATGCTTATTCATAGCTAACCTTTCAAGTTCACCAGGCTGCCAAACTTGGAAGTAAAAACTGAAAGTTTCTGTCCTGTGCTTCTGGATTATTGGCTATTCTTACTTTCTCTTGCAATTTCCTAGTGAGTCGGAATCGTGTGCGTGTGTATGTGTGTGTGTGTGAATTTCTGCCTAACCCACTCTGCAGTTTCTTTCTAGAAAGATGCCCCAGTAAGGATTCAGGGAAAAGCTTTTAACTTAGAGACAGACAACAATGGAAAGTCCAAGTCTGATTTTAATCCATAATTATGTGAAAATAAACACACACACACGCGGATTTGGCTATAGGAGACTTCTTGCAACAGAGTGAGTAGCTGAAAATTTGATTAGCACAAATAAATCTCTGACATGGGGTTGAGTGGCGCAGTGGTTCAGAAAAGACCTAAACGTACAGAAAACTGGAATCACTGAGTTGAGAATAATACTCTCATTCATGGCAGCGTTTACCTTTATATCTTCACTTTCACAGATACGCACACACCCCATTATTTTTAATTCCCCTCCTTCCTCAGCACGGGCGACTCCTTCCACACCGAGTCAACAGAAGGAGTGGGATCTCGGGGAGTTCCCAGGGGGCCTCCGCGGCCGACTCCACGGGAGGTGGTACCAGAGTGTGGGTGATGGCCAGGGGCAGGCCAGGCTCTGAGACAGAAAACACATGCAGTAAATGCCTTCCGGAATTATAAAGGTGGAAGCCACCTCCGGCACCAGCTCTGGCTCCGTTTGGTTCAGTTTCACGTATATTTATCGAGTGTCTCCTGTGAGCCACTCACAGTGCTCCGTCCTGGGTTTCACGAAGGAAAGCCACGAGTTCCACACACACAACCTTCCTCCCCATCTCCTCCTTCCTCTGCCCTGCTCTTGCCCGTCTATGCGCCACCGGGATGTCCCCCTTGCCGGGTCCTCTGTCTCCTCCCACCCGCCTCTCTCTGAGTGCCCTCACCTGACAGTGACAGTGACACCTGGCACACCTCCCTTTGCAGGTCATTCCCACGGGGCTGGTAAGCCCCTCAAGGACAGAGGCCACAATCCATCCTCCCCAGACTCCTCCCCATAAAGTCTCAAATATTGAGCCAACCAACCCCTGCCAGCCATCTGGACACAGGAAAGGACGCAATGTGGGCATGACAGTCAGGGCAGAGTCGGGCAGTCACCCCCGTGCCCCAGGAGTGCCTGGCGCCCACCATGTGCCCACCGCTGCAGGGAAGTGACACCACAGCACCTCCCTTCTTCATCAGCCACCCTGGGCCCCTCTGAGCACCGCCCGCAATGAGACATGTCCAGTCCCCGGCGTGCTGCTTCTCCAAGACTGCCACCACCACGGAGCCCCCCACCCCAGGGCAGCGCAGGGCTGGCAAAGAAGCATGGGGGGCCTTGCTGCTCATTCTCACAGTGTCCCCAACCCACAACCCTGAAACACAAAACACAAAACAGCCAATAGCAAGCCACCTGCAAGTGTGTCCCCAGTGGCCCCTGCGTCAACACTGGGCCTATACTTTGACCCCATGTCTGCCCAAAGTGACTCTGCATGAGCATCTCTGTCATTGTGAACCCTCGGGGAAACTCGGTGGCACAGCTGGATGACTGCTGCTTTCCCGGTGGCCCTCGAGGACCTCTGTCCTGGGCAGTCACAGCGGAAGACAGGCAGCCCGGCTCAGCCCTCTCCCGGCGGCTCTCTCTCCTGGAGAAGGAGGGGCACTGGGCTCAGCGCTCTCATTTGTGTGTGACGGCTTGGTCGAGTTTTTCTTTTATGAAACACCCCTGTCGCCACCCAAACCAAACCCACAATGCTGAAAGGGGTGAACTACATTTCTCGTTGCTAGCTTTGAACCTGCAGACCTCCCACGGTGCCAGTAATTGCATTGCCGACCAGACACAGAAGTGCGCCCACAAGCAGCCCGAAGCCTGAGGGGTGGGTGGGCATCAATGGAACAGGCACCCAGGATGCACCTGGCACGCATCTGCCTCCCCCTCCCCAAGGCCCAACCCTGGGAGGGGGCAGCCCCGGGGGTTCGGTGAGCACTCGCCACCTTTGCTCCCGGCAGCTGTCCCCACACTGCAGTGACGGGCCATCTTCACGATTTCTGCCGTATCTCGTGCCACCTGGACTGTTAGGTACTTAATACTTTTCTTTAAATTAAGTTTAAATCAACTCACTTTTTTTTTTAACTTAGTCTCACCTTAAACAATAATATCTGTGAAATCACAGCTAAGATGTGCTAGTTATATTTTTCTAATAGGTCTTAAAATACCCGACTGTTAAAATTTTCAATGTATGTACCATCTAAAATAGTCTCATGTAGCGCAAGCCACATTTGGAGAGGAAGCACAGCCTGAACGGGGTGTAAATGGAAGGGCCAGAAGCCTGAGGGCCAGGGGCACGCGGGGGCCGGTCTCCCGTCTGTCTCGAGAGCCGGGCTCGCCGCGGGTGTCGAGGGCACGGCTGCCCAGTCCCCACGCCCCCCTTCCCTTAGGAGCTTGGGGCTTCTCGATTCACTAGAGACCCTTCGTGAAATATGGCCCAGCTGGTGGCTGGGGTGGGATTTCCTAACAGAAAACCCCCACCCTGTCACTTTCCAACCCTCAAGGGCAACTGTGAGTGTCCGACGAAATTCCTCCTGAGTCCATCCTAAACTCACCACCAGCGGTTCATCTTCACTGCCAAGAAAGTTCTCCTTGAGGAAAGCAAACAGCCCGCACAACAGGACAGCTGGCCTTGTGCTGGGACCACCGGCCGCCCCCTCCCAGCACCTCCCCATGATCACACAACTGCAACTCTTCCGTCCCAAAACCTGCCAATGGAAGCTTTGCAGCAAGGAGGCGGCACTCTCTCACTCCAGCCGACAAAGTCTAAACACGCAAGTTGAGCGACTCCGTGACACGTCATTCTTGGACGTGAATTACAGTCGGACTCTTCCCCAACCCGGACAGAAAACAGCAAATGCCCCCCGTGAGGCGGAGTGAGAAAGTCCAAGGGCAGACAGCTTACTACCATGACTGTGGCTGGAAGGATGAATGGAACTCTTCCAAATTCATGTTAAAATAAGTGTGTTTAAGACAATTGAGTCATTGGTAAGTGAGGTGGCAAACTGCCAGAAGAAAACCCAATAAGCAAACTCCAAAAAGGCAAAGGTGAGGGTGCCTGGGTGATGCAGTCGATTAAGCGTCCGACTCCTGATCTCGGCTCAGGTCATAGTCTCATGTTTTGTGGGCTCAAGCCCCACGTTGGGCTCTGCACGGACAGTGTGGAGCCTGCTTGGAATTCTTCTCCCTCTCTCTCTGCTCCTACCCCACTTGTGCTCACTCGCTCTCTAGAAATAAATAATGAAACTTAAAAAAATTATAAAAAGGCAAAGGTGAAAAGTATCTGATGACCATCGCCTGTCCTTTTATATCTTAACCAAACAATTCAGCCAATAACACAGCTTCTTGGATCTAAAGGCTTGGGGTGCGACCTCTGGGGAAAGTTCCAGAGTATACACAAGGCAGGGGTACAGTTCCGGTCTTAGAAAAGCCATTCTCAGGGCGCCTGTGTGGCTCAGTCGGTTAAGCCTCCGACTCTGGCTCAGGTCAGATCTCACGTTCATGGGTTCGAGCCCCGCGTCGGGCTCTGTGCTGACAGCTAGCTCAGAGCCTGGAGCCAGCTTCCTGTTCTGTGTCTCCTTCTCTCTCTGCCCCTCCCCCTCTCATGCTCAGTCTCTCTCTGTATCAAAAATAAATAAAAACATTAAAAAATTTAAAAAAAAAAGCCATTCTCGTATTGCATGCCCTAAGGTAGGAGTGCTCCCACATTAGCTGCATCTGAATCTCCTGGAAGACATTAAAATTCAGACTGGGGGTCCCCACCCACAGAGTTGCTAATGCCATGAGTCTGGGATGGGCCTTGAGAATCTGCATTTCTTTTTTTGTATATAAAAATGTATATATTTTTTAGATTTATTTATTTATTATGAGAAACAGAGAGAATGAGAGAGATTGAGCTGGGGGAGGGGCAGAAAGAGAAGGAGAAAGAGAGAATTCTAAGCAGTCTCCACACTGTCAGCACAGAGCCTGATACGGGGCTCGAACTCGTGAACCATGAGATCATGGCCCACGCCTACACCAAGAGCTGGTCCCTAAGCCAACTGGGCTACTCAGGTGCCCTGAGAATCTGCATTTCTAATAAGCTCCCAGGTAACCCCTAGGCTGTTGGTCCAGGACCCAACCTGGATAATCACTGCCCTCGGCAATCTCCAGACCCTGCTGTGGCATTGTTTTTGTAAGGGAAAGACTGCATTTTCCTTCCCCAATATATCACATTGATAATCTGAAATTTTTGATCATCAGAAGAATGTGAGGTCTTTTCTCCTTAAAGTGTAATCACCCATATATTAAAGCATCAGAATATAAATGATGCAGAAAAAGCAAAGATTTCAGATGCCTATTCCTTTTCCAGGCAAAATCACTACCACCACTGGCACCGGCACCGCCACCAACACTACCACCAACACCACCACCACCATCATCACCACCATCACCACCACCATCATCACTAGCACCACTCACACCACCACAAACAACAACAGCACCACCACCAGCATCACCGCCAACACCAACACCAACACCACCAATACCTCCACCACCGACACTATCACCAACACCAACACCACTACCACCAACAACAACAACAATATCACCACCACCAACAACAACAACACCATCACTACCAACACAACAACAACACCATCACCATCACTAACAACAACACCATCACCACCGACACCAACACCAGCACCGATACCACCACCACCGACACCACCACTACCACCACCACCACCACCACCACCACCACCACCACCACCACCACACCACCACCATCACCACCAACACAACAACAACAACACCAGCACCGATACCACCACCACCACCACCATCATCACCACCATCACCACCACCATCATCACTAGCACCACTCACACCACCACAAACAACAACAGCACCACCACCAGCATCACCACCG
>NC_043715.1:37155457-37181122 GCF_006229205.1 Suricata suricatta | reverse complement strand
CAACAACACCACCACCATCACCACCTACACCACCACCAACACCATCACCACCACGATAACCACCCTGCAAAAAATAAAATTAAGGAGAGCTGGAGTTGCTACAAGATTCTTTCAGACTCACACCAGAAATAACATAGGTTTCAGGTAATTGGCTTGTCTTTAAACAAATTACCAGAAACCTGTAATATTGTTAACGGTATACTTATTCCCGTGTAACAATAAAAAATAAAACATTTTAACTTACTATAAATGATTTATGTACAAAAGAACTAGCAACATAAACATGGACAAGTGGTGCCAGTCTGTTGGGAAGACCAAGGCTCTCACTGATGAGGAATGATGTCAACTCCACCACAGTATTTTCAACTATATCTATATGTACGTATTTTGCCAGAATGACCCCTAGAAACATGCCCCGCCCCTCCTCCCAAAGTAGCCCTCAGGATCCTGGGCTATATATCCATCGGGTTATCCAGGACACCTGCTCCTCAGTCAGACTAGGAGGATGAAGCTGGTTTTGGTGATAAAGCCCTTCTGTCACAGAGTCTTTGGAAGTGGCTTGGAAGGGACTTGGGTTTGTAAGGTAGGTGACAACACAGTGTTCATCCTATTTGCCACCACCAGTGATGTTCCCATGGATGACTACTTCTAGACAACCCAAAAAATGGTCAAACTCCTTACTCACTGACATGATATTCATGGTGAAAATGGCATACCCCTCAAGTGATAGATAGATAGATAGATAGATAGATAGATAGATACACACATATATATGGTGCACCTGTAAATGCGAGGATGACCGAGAAGGCAGGGAAGGAGACTAGAAGTAGAAAGGAGGTGAGCCACACTCAACAGCAGAAAGGGCTTGTAGCCACTGCATGGGTTCCGAGAGGCTCCGGGAATGCTCACACTGTACACCCAACCTCACCCAGGTCGAAGACAGCATCCCGGGAATGATGTTCACCTAACTTCAGTCTTCTGGGCTCCAGAGTTTGAACAAAGAAGAAAGAGGCCCAGTGGTGACTCGGGGTAGGCACCCCCCGATACAGACGGCGGATGGGTGTGCCCAGGAGCGGCCCCAGCTAGCTGACCGTACACTGGCCTCGCAGCAACCACCTCCCCTCCCCGCAAACCTCAGCCCCTCTCGGGAGACAGGCCAGCAACTGCATCAGGGCCCAGGGTACCCGCCGGAACCATGCTGTTTAGTTCTCGGCTGTAAACACAGTCAACCTAAAGCCGGTCAGCTGCTGGCCACATGGTGGTAATGAGCCCAAGAGCCCAGAGTTCACAATTATTTCAGATTTACTCTCTTCCTGATCTTTCATTTTATCAGCAAAACATCCTCTTGGCCATGGGTATTAAGCTCAAAACCTAAAATGAAGAGAAACGCAAGAAGAGTCGCAAAAGACATGGCCTATGAAAGGAAAATATTCAGACCTCGGCCTTGGCCTTGACCTTTTACTGTCTTTTAACATTAAACATTTGCCCCACCTTCGAAAAGATAAATGTGGCTTTTGATGACAGCCAATGTTATCTGAGGATTAAAATAGCCCTCTTGCAGTGCTCAACATTAAAGTCTTCCGCATTTGCAAAATTGCAAACAGATGCAACTCAAGTACCTGCAAATAATCTGCCAAGACCAATTTCAAAAGGGAGATTTCAAAATATGTGGAAGTCATTAGGACATGTATTATTTTTGCAATGAATAGGCGCCAGGAGTGTCTCAAGGAGCAGATGGGTGCTACTTTGTTTATAAAAGATCAACAGAATATTCGGCTGTAAATGAAGACATATAAGCTATATGAAACAATTATGGTAAAATGGCGAACATTTCAAAGCTAATTGTAATGGTCTTTTAAGATCTGAATTCCTCATTTCTTACTGCATGCTAAAATATCATTTTAGTTTTGGGTCTTGATTGATATAATTACCAAAATGACAGAAAATTAAAGTAAATGCTGTCAGTTTTACTGTTGTAAATGTTGTCACTTTATCACTTGTTTACAGTGGCACCAATACTGATAAATGAATATTTTTCAACATGAATAAAAAATGTGACCTCCGTCTCCCGGAAATCTTCAAAAAGGACGGCCCCAAACATTAAGAACCCAAGCAGACAGAGTGAACCTCAAACTGCATTATAACAGAATTCCAAATCGCCTCTCTCTCTCACACATGCCCAGCTTCAGAGAGCTCCTGTTGCTAATAAAAGTCTCCACAGTATCACAGAGGAAAGACAGAGCCAGCAAACATTCGCCCTCACCCGGGTCTCTCTGTATGTCTGTGTCACCGCCCAAGCCGGACTGAGTTAAGCCCCTATTCTATTTTCCTGTTTTATATTGGTAATCATGTGAATTAGATAATTACTCATGGAAAATGTGATTAAACATACGTCGCTATTGCCAATACCGAATCATGAAGAAAGGGCATTTCTGCGAATTGCTTTTAACATAAATAGCAAACTGGGCTCGTAAAAAATGTCCAATTAAGCCAATACCTAATGATAGATGGGCTGATCCTATGACTTGCTAAGATGCAAATCGGATGCAGGAGAAATGAGGAATCGTGTGAGGCATCCGGGACCTCCATTCCCGCACAAAAGGCTTCTTTGCCCAGAAGGCTTTCAAAATCTCCCCAACTCCTCCAAAGTTGAGACTCCTTTTTCCCTTTCCCTGCAATCAACTCTCCGGGGGCCTGAAATCGTGTGCTGCGGGAACACTCTCACCACACGTGTAAGCTGGGAGCGAGGCAGGAAGGAGAAAAGAGGCAGGCATGGGCTGGAGACACGGGGCTGGCGCAGGGAGCTCAGGGACGGCTGGCCCAGAGGGAGGCAGGGCAGCGGAGGCCGCGACCAGCTGGCCGGGCCATGCAGGCTCCCGCCCTCTCCCCCGCCAGCCAGGGTCTCCTCTTGATCCCTATCAGCCCGGAGCAAGGAGGCCACGGCCAGGGAGACTGCCGAGGGCAGCAGTTTCCTTTTCCCCTTCCCTGACTCACCAGCCCTGCTTTTCCGTGAATCTTAAGCTGAGCGCACATATTCTCCCGTGACAGGGTCCATGCAGACAAGGATCTGCACCCTACAATCACTGATGAAATTTGTATTGACTCCAAAATCAAAAGTAATGAGAAGAAAATTGGTTCACAGCCTGACCCGACAGTTCCAGACTGCTGTACTGAAGGTGCAGAAAGACATTTTTTTATTGTCTCCAGATTTCAATTAACAACATTGAGCTCCCCCGTCCTCCCATTATTAGTTTGAACAGAAGATCAGATTTAAGAAGTTTCACCAAATTAATTACTGTAATAGTATCTTGCATTTCTGGAAAGCCTTTCTGTTTTGTAAGGGAAAAGGATCCCTTTTACGAACTGAGGGCGAGGAGGAGTCCCCCAAACTGCACGCATGCACCCTAACATGTGTTCCGTAGACGCACGTATGTGCTTCTGTGCAGAACTGCACATGCGTGTAAGACATGCCAACTCCAGGCAGGGTCATGAAATCCTAGACCGTCACGGCTGTAATTACGTCCCCACAAAGATTTCTTGTTAGATTCTGGTGCCAAGCTAGAAGGTCTCATCCTCACTACCCCTAGCTCTTAAGCCATATGGTCCCCCAAAATTAATAATAATACTAACCGCACAACCACCCTGAAAGCCACGGAGAGCTATCGTCTTTTGAATGAAGAGAGAGAGAGAGAGAGAGAGAGAGAGAGATTATATCCACAGACACTATCATTGCCCCTATCTTGAGTAAAAATGCAAATTATGCCACACGGTGCTAAATTATTCTGGGATATTTCATAATGTGAATTAATACCCACTAGAGGCTAAGCCGAGATCATCAAACTCATTTCACATAAGACAACGAATTTAACCACCCGTGACTCAATGAGTAAGAAGTTAACACGCTATCCAGCAACACTAACCACTCCGAGGTAAATTGTCTTTAAATAAAATAACCCATTTTAAAGACTTTTCCGTCCGGGGCTAACTTTCCCAGATCCCACCAGATGGCAGAACATTTCATGCTCAGGCTTTCGGTTCGTACGATGATAAAAATGATTTCTGTGGGGATCAGGCTGAATCTAGTCACCATCTTCTATCAAGACCAAGTAAAATCCTGTTTCAATAAAGTGAAACCAGAGAAACAAAAGCATTCCGGCCCTTCGCAATCTCTGCACAGTTGGGTTACCGATTCCTTGTGAGCTAAGACAAATGTCACATTTTCAGTCCACATTTGAAGGTCCACATTCCAGAGGAGGTTTTAGCGTTTTCTTTCTTTCTCTCTTTCTTTCTCTTTCTCTCTTTTTTTTCTTTTTTTTTTTTTTTGTTCAAACAAGAACAATCAAATTTAAGACAACGTTCCGGAAGAGGCCAAAAAAAAAAAAAAATCAAAGGATCTCTCCCCCAACGCCAAATGTATCCCTAATGCACTTGAACAATAGGCGAGCTGTGTTCCTACCCTGGAATAGCACCGTCCATATGAATCCTAGGAATTTAGTATATCTGACAGTTTCTCTCAACCACCCATAACATTCTTTCCTGTCTCATTGGAGCTGGCAAAGGAGAATTCTGTAATTGAGTGGTACAGAACATGTGCCCTCCTTGCTAGAAGATGACAGATGGATTATAAAAACTTCAAAGCGGAGCATTTGCAGCACCAGGGGAGAGATAGTGGGTATTTGAACTCTCCGTCTTTACCCAGGAGACAATGGCACTCTGACATGGAGCATATATCAAGGAATGGTGTAACTAGATAGACATAATCTTTCTTTTCACTAAGTATTTAACATTCTGTTAGGAACAAGTTTCAGCCCCGCTAAAGTGCAACTCATCTTCATGCTAATCGTCATAGTGCAATGGTGACACGCTGCCTCCCCCCACCCCCACCTTTTCAATTGTGGTTAAATCAGTTCTTTCGCAAACTGATTTTTTTTTTTAAAGAACAGGAACAGCTTCTGCTTTAGGAAGGAAAAAAGAAGAAATTAAACATCGGGTTGGGATTAGCATCTTTTCTGACTCACTAATCTGATGAGGCTTTTATTTGCAATGCGTGTTCCCCTTCTCTGTGACTAAGGAAGGGCCCGCACACATGGCTCACAGACCACATGCCACCAATTACCCAATTCGAAGCGCAGCCGTGACTCACCTGAGCCCAGCTGAAGCCGTCGCACCACCCCTCCTGTCCCCAGAAACCAAGCTTCTCCGCCCTCCCCTTCCGCCCCCACCCAGACGGGACACACACAAACACAGCCGATTGGTCAGGAAGTCACAGGTTCTAAATGACATGTTCCTTCGCCTTTTCTTGATCATCTGGCCCCACATTTCAGCTGCAAGAACAAACCAAAACAAGGTAGAAACACAATTCATGAGCGATTATTAACATCTAAGCTCTGCAATGTGGCACAAGGGCAGGGGACTAGCTGCTATCAAAATAGCCCTGATGACAGATCGAGTCCGCGGCCCCGAAATACTGCTCCACACTGAAGCCCAAACGGCAAAATGACTCGCACTGATATGATGAATCGTAAGCCCAAAAAAACCTTAAATTTTCTATGTCTCTTAAAATTTTGATAGAGACATAAAATGGCTTATAGAATTCTAATTATAGCAACAGACTTCAAAAAATGTCTCAATGTCAGAGATTAGTGAATCAAAGGCACATTTTTTAAATCAATTCTTGCTTCTGAATATTAACAGTATTTATCATTCATACTGCCCTCTGGAAACACCAGCTAGGATCCCTCTCCACATTTGACAAGGGTCTCCCTGTGGTCATGAAGCTGATCAAATGAGGGCTCCCGAGGGGTGAGGGTTTGCCTACAGGGCAAAAGTCCCAACTTGGAACGAGCACTGGGTGTGTGATTCAGTAACGGATGCCCAGTCTCTCCAGCTCTCTCCTGCCCATCATCATCATCATCTCAAAGTACTCTCTACCTTCTTTGAAGTACTACAATATAAATGACGTTTAAATTAAATTACTTTTAGGGGATCACAGCAACTTTCCAAAATAATTAAATATGTTCTAAGTATTTCCCCTGTGGAGAATCCTTCTCTTCTACCCTGCCTATGTAGGCACAATCTAATGCTTTGGAAACTACCAAGCTGATTTATCTAGAATCTGAGCAAACACAGACTTGTCTTGGTCGCCAGACCACCTCGACACCTCAGCCATATCATTATGCGGCAAAGGGGGACCTTTATGCTTGATCGTGGATGCCCCAGGACAGATGTCCCAGACTTCATGGCTTGTGTACAATTGTGTCTTCCCACAGAAAAGGGAGACACTTGTCTCTCAAACTTATTTCATATAGGCGGGCAGAAAACACATTCAAAGTCCCAAGGTCCATTTTCATGGACCTTAATTCATACTGTTGGCATGAAGGAGATGGTAGGGGCAAAAGCCTCATGGCTCCACCCTTTGGCACCTGCCCCTGCCCCTTCCACAACCTGGGGTTTTTCTCCACTTCCTTCCGAGACCCCCAAGGCCCATAGGAGTTCGGTGGTGTGGTCCATAGCCAAAATCAGACAGACAAAAATGTCAGGGGAGCATTCCCTGAAGGGAATATAAATTGTTTTTAAAGGTGGAGAATTTAATGATTTTTTTCAAATTTCAAAGCCAAACTATGCCTTAAAGAGTCAGCAAAATGTTGAGGTCAGGAGGATGGACATCTGTGTGTCCCAGCTCACACTCTGCTTTCTTGACATATTACAGAAAAAGTCAGTGCAGTGACAAATGCGAAAACCCAAACTTTCTCCTTAGATCGTTTGCACCCACTGTAACCACATGGGATTGGAGAGTCCATCTTCTATCACCTCTTCATCATTGCCCGGTTCATGAAGATAAGAAAATGCCCTGGGTGCCTAGCGCTGTGTCAGAAACGGTTTCTGGCTGGCCTCCGGCAGTGGCAATTTGGGGCCACATAGAGAACTATGCCCATCCTGACCCCTGACACCCAAGGTTACCTGGGCAAGGCTCTGAGATCAGGCAGCCCACATTCCCCCGGACAAGGTGTTGCTGACTCATGGGCTGGTGGGGAGTAGACACATCCCCAAACATTCATTAGCGAAGCCATGAACCAAAGCCCCACGTAACATGATAGGCAGATCACAGGTACCTGAAGACTCCCTCAGACTGCAGGGACAACAAAAAACAAAATTGTATGTTCAAGTATTTGGCACTTGATATCTGTTGCTTCCCCCCACCCAAAAAAATAAGGCAGCCAAACAGTTATGGTTGGAAAAATCAAAACAAACTGTCCTTACATTTATTAGGTACTTTAGTGCCTCTGAATCATGTAGAGGGAGACTAAGGAGAGGAGACAAACCATGGGCATCCCAGTGCCCAGGGAATCAAATGGAGAGGCCGCACCTGGCCCTGTGTCCTTACCTTACTCCAGCTCTAAGAGGAAGAATCTTTCCTTAGTGCCCAGCTGTAGCAAAGCCCTGCTCTGTTCATTGGCCACAGCAATCATCTCCACCAGCCACTTACCCAAGACCCTTTGAGAGCCGACTTCCAGCGCAGGGCAGAACACGCTCCTTAACAAAATGTATGAAAGCACTTCGGGGACAGACACCAGAGAGACGCGCCCGGACGCCCTGAGATCACACCAGCACTTGCTACTCACGGCTCAGCGCCCCAAGAACTCAGTCTGAATGTGTCACAACAATGTGACCCACCTTTAAATCACCCATGAATGTATATGTTCCCTGCAGAGGAGACACAGACCTCAGCATCCCAAGAGGGGAAGGGGGACAGGCTTTGAAGGGAGCCTGCGCAAGAAAGCCCTTTTTAAAAGTGCCTTTTCGTGTTTCTTTTTTACAGTGATCTTCTGCCATGGTGGAATGTAAACACCACAGGAATGGACAGAATCGTGAATTAAGGATTTGGACGCCTTGCTTTAGAAGTAATCTTCAAAGAACGCACATCCCAAACATCAGAGTCGCACAACGAGGCTCTGAGCAGCTGTGGCTGCCTGGAAAACGGCACAGGTCACACCTATTATTACCAGTTGGGTCCTGAATTGCTTTTAAAAATCAATAGAAAACATGTTCTTACATCTTGTCTACTTAGCAAGAGAGCAGATTCAGAAAGTGCTTGTCCTTGCCCGGAGAAGGAATCGTTTCAAGGATGTCCCCCCAAAGCACTCCTACAGGGGGCAGAAGTAGGAACTAAGTGTCCGGTGATCACTCCCCGAGATGTTTCCCTGGGGGTAAGGGCACCGAAGTCTGGAGGCTTCGGGATCTCGGTCCACCTGGCCCTCACCCTTCACTCCCCACGAAGGCACAGGAACCCAGCACTGCCCTCCAGAGACCAGTTCCCCTCTGTTGCTCTGACCAAACGTGAGTAATCGTAGTCATGAAATAAACAGAGAGGAGAGGTTCCATGGGCAGCGGTGGGGCATTTCCACCCAGACGCAGCCACTTGCTAGCAGAGTCAGTTTTGGTAAATCACCTGGAACTCTGAGCTCCAAGTTCCTTGCTTGGAAAATCAGATGGTGACTCGACCTCCCAGGACTCCTGAAGACTCAGTGAGAAAATGCATGTGACACTACCCTTAAAGTGTGCTCCAGTCAAACAGCCTCTCCCTCCTTATTTACGAGTACTATTAGCATTTCTATCAGGATGAATATTGCTCTTAGCATTGCAGCTGAAGCACGGCATTCCTGTCTAAGCCCGTGGAAGCACGGTGCTGGGCACTGAGTCAATGTTTGCTCAGGACTTGAAGGGAGACGAGTATGTGATCATCGATAGAGCTCATGTTTTTCAGGAAGCCTCGGGCAAGGGCATCCCCACAACCCGAAGCAAAACCCCCAAAATACGTTGAATGTGCTTTTGTGAGCACAGGACCCAGAGCATCCTTTAAGATTAAATCTGTATGAAAAGCACAAAAGTCAAATGCTGAACGATACATTAATTATGCACGACCAAAGATCTGGGAGAGGTTAAACCCACATTTGGCAGCAAATTGAGTTCTTTTATTTGATATGAAATCTGTGCCTGGTGATAATTTGTCCTTCCCACTTAATGTCACCAAACTTCTCAGGGGAGGCGGGCTACTAGAAAGCAAAAGGACTAGACATCCGTTTACTCCTTCCCTGTGTGGGATGAGATCTAAGAGACGTCAGAAGTGATGGTTCTCAGGACCACTGCTGGCCGAGGTCAAAGTCACGTGCACCTGGAGCAGGATTACTACCATCTCACCGCGCTTGTTCAGTTAGGGTGTTACGAAGACTGTTTCTACCTCGTGCGGAAGGAGCGGTGTATAAGATGAAGGGTTAGAAGCCTCTTTCCAATTATACGTGCTCGGCCTTTTGAGAACATTTCCCCAAGTTCACCACATAGACTTATTAGCCATCCTAACCTTGCAGGTTTGTAGTTGTTATTGTTTTTCTTTTCATTTAGTCTTGTTTGAAGCTCCACATCCTTAAAATCACAGATGAGGCTTTGACAAATTGTGGTTAATTCCATTTTCTACTACTTTCTACTTAGTTTAAATTCAAACACAAACATTCTGCCATCGTGCTACATGTAGCTCTTGCACGAAAGGGCCAGGTCTGTTCTGCCCAGTTTTGATGTGTGGGGCACCAGAAAAAAAGGTCTCAATGGATTGAAGTCAGATAAATGATCTGTGGAACTTCCGTTGTCCAGCGAGGGGTTCTCTGATGCTGTCACCTGCCCTGCAAAGTGACAAGCTCTCAGGAGGATAAGTATTTGGAATTATCTCTGTGATTGTAGCCAGGAATACTCTTGATTTTGCAGCGTGTTGCCATATCAGGACAACCTGGAGAAAACCACGTAAGCAAGAAATAAGGTGTGCTAACATTTAACTGCTTCTCCAGCTTTGTTTCATAAACTGTCAAAGCAGGATTGGAAAGGGCCACCTGGACCGGCCTGGGGTCCCTGGACTGCAGCACCACCTGTAAGACCGGACTCTCGGCATGCGGCCTCCACACTGGAAAGTTTACCCACCTCTCGAACCATTCCCTTGTCTACCCAAATTTGAGAGCCACTGGTCAAGTGCACCTTCCTCATCTGATGCACAGGAAAACAGATTTAGCCCAAGTGCCTAATCATGCAAGGGCCAGGACACAGATTTTGTGCCTCCATACTACCTTTGACTCTGAATTATACACTTGCCTGCCATAAAG
Source organism: Suricata suricatta (assembly GCF_006229205.1). Classification (NCBI taxonomy): domain Eukaryota; kingdom Metazoa; phylum Chordata; class Mammalia; order Carnivora; family Herpestidae; genus Suricata; species Suricata suricatta. The sequence goes on along the minus strand of NC_043715.1, from coordinate 37,170,977 downwards.
GCACACAGTGGGCACCCCTGCACATGTGTTTTGTTTGCATTCACACAAATAGCTGGAACACAGCAGTTGAACAGGAAGCTGGAGGAAGAAGGCTGTGAGGCACATGAGTACACGCCAACGCCAAAACCCCGACGGGAAACTGGAAGAGCCAGGCCCCACCCAGCTTCTTATTAGGAAGTGGGATTCCCCTTCTTAATTAGAGGCAGATAACAGTAGGTCATCATTGAGAAGCAGAACACCAAAGGATTTTATTATTTTACTTGACCAATCTACCCCTCTAGCCCATTCTGAGGGCTTCGCTCCCCAGAAGTTTTGGCTTTGAGTAATAGTGGTTTTGAGCCCCCTTGGTAGAGTCTTGGGGTCTTTATTTTAAAATATAATTAGCAGAAATGTTTACTCAATGAAATGAAAAGAAAAAAAGCAACCAACTAGCTAGCAAATGGTTTTTAGTCCAAGAGGTCTGTAAGTCATGAACTATTCACTGGGGAATTAGTCTGTATCTTTACGGAATACCCATGTTCCTAACTCTCTTCAATCACTTATCAGGGTTTTATTGCATCCCTCTCCCCATCCCAAACCCATTCCAGAGGGGCCAGACAGCCTGTGTGGTAGGGGTGGGGGACAGTAGTGGCTGGCAGGAACTGACAGGCTAAGGGAAGGAAAAGGAAGTTTCCATCCTCTGAGAGCTTGCAATCTAGTAGAGGAGAAAAGATGCCCACAGGAAAAATATATTTCTATTTTGTTCACCGAATGAACAAATAGTTGGATCAAAGGAAGAAATTTCATACAGTGAAAGAATCTTCTAGGACAGACAGGTGAAAATCAAGACAAGTGGTATGTTCATTCCCATATTTTATCCTTCTGGAGGAATTTGCGGTTCCCGTCGACTTGCGGGAAGGAGGAGGAAGATGAGAGTCTCCAACACTTTTGGAAAAGAGATTCTTCAAATTGCACCCGCATTGTCAAGCGCCCCAAGATGGCAGTCACTTGGGCAACAGGATGTGACATAGGTTAAAGTCCTTTCTTCCCTTCTGCAATCATCCTCTGTGATTCGAGTGTCTCGTTGAAGCCAGTGGGGTTACTCCACCTCACTCATCAGCCAGATGAGCGCCTCACCAATCAGGGAGTCAAGACGGCATCTCCTCCAGGCTCCACGACTCCTCTGCCCAGGGACCCCCATCAAGAGCTGCCACAGATGACAATGCAGAGCGACTAACAGCTCTATCTGTGTTAATCAGGGCCCCACACAGCTGGCTCTCAGCACCGACAAAGAACCCAGCGAGAATTCTGCGTGCCCAACGTACTGATGTCAAGGGAGAGGCCCGTCACAGAGACTGCGTGGCCAACCTTCAGTGAGGTGGCACGGGAGGGAAATGGCTTGAGAGAAAAGGAATCTGTGGCCCCGACACAATCCAGAAGAAATGCCATTGATGGAGAAGGCCCCCATAAGAGGAGAAAAACTTGGCAATAACATGAATGTACTTTCTATATAGAGACAAGTATCTTCTGAACTCTGATATGTCATGGCAACCTCTTGGTAATCCAGAGAAAGCCACAGCTGCAGACTTCAACGAGGAACAAAGGACGTGTCACGGGATAGTTCGTTGCATGACACAACATTGTCCTCAAGGGGTCAAGGACAAAGTCCCAAATCCTAATTTTTCTTTAGGAAAGTAGCATTCTTTCAAAAAATATTTATTCATTTGCCTCCACTGCAAGTTCCTTTTCCAGTGCTGGCACTAGAGTCACCGAGGAGACGGCAAGGGTCCTGGCCTTAGGGAGTGCAGTCTGGTGGAGGGGGGTGGATAAGCGTACATGCTAACAATCCATGGAACCAGTAAAAACAAATCCCAGGAAGGAAATGAAGCAGGACAATGAGAAGGGAGATGCCCAGGGTAGGGCAGAGGAGGGGGCAGGCCAGCAGTGGTCTCTGTAAAGTGGTGGCATGTGAGTGAGACCTGAGGAATGAACAGAAGAGGCCAGTGAGCAAGGCACGGCAGAGGTCTGGAGGACAAGGGGTGGCAGAATGGGAGCTAGGGACAGCAGAGTGGACACGGTTCAACCAGAACGGCTTCGTCCATCAGCCTGAGCTTATCAAAACCCTCCTTGAATGGGTTTTTGCTTCCTGGAAGTCGCCCCAACCCTAGCTTCGGCCTATTCTAAATCTTTCTAATATTCTCCATTTGGCATTTCCCAAAAGGAAAGCAACACTTGTCTCCTCAAAAAAAAACAAATCCTCCGGGCAACCCAAGGCCGGATGGCACTGCCCTCTCTGCTCAGGTGGGTCATATCTCTGCCTCGTTCCCTGGCCAGGTGCTGGTCAAGATGTTAATTAGCCAGGTCACCCCCTAGAGGGCGAAGCATCCAGAAGACACTACAAGCTTAAGGGGCAACAGGCAAAGCGAGCTGGCTAAGGCTCTCCCATGATGCAGCAGCCTAGAAGCCTTTGTCCAAACAGAGGAAAGGTGAGGCAGCTGCGGGCAGACACCAGAGTTCTGAAATTCTTCTGTAATTATGGCTTTAGTCAAGAAAATGCACATGAGTTCACAGGATGATAAATATTAGCATGCTTCTCCAAGTTCAAGTGAGTTGTCAATAAGACAATTAAAGCAGCATCAATAATATGCACTGTATGTTATTATCTGCTATTCTAAATCCCAGGCTTTTGTGATCTCTGGAAAACAAAGGAGCACAGACAGCGGTGATACAAATACTTTTTGCACAAGTGAGAGATGTGATTCTGCATTACCGTAACAGCACGGGCCCTGGGGGGGAGGGCATGAAGCCTTCTTAAATACCGCATGAAGAACGCGGGGTAATGAAGGACGGGACAGGTAGAAAGGGCTGTTACAATGGGAAATTAGCAATCCTGTGTCTAAGGTAGATCAATCACTTCTATCACATGACCCCAGTCAATAGGAGCCTGAATAAGTGCCAGCATTGACCTTAATCAACTGACATTCCATACTCCGACATCAGAAACTCTAAATTCTCCTAAAAGAAGAGGAAGCGAAGTAAAACTTTTGGTGAAATTAATGAACATGAATGAACATGGCCATTAAGACTGTGTGTGTCTGTGTGTGTGTGTGTGTGTGTGTGTGTGTGTATAAAATGAAAACACAACAATCAGATATACTCACACACAAACACATATACACACATGTACATATCGAATCATATACAGATAGGCATACATATATATTCATTTATATGAAACCATATAGTATTGTGCTCAACTAGAATTTGCAATGAACAGTCTCTTGAATACAAATTGCACGGCAAAACTTTTTCATTGTTCCCTAAAACAAAAACCTACACAATGCAATCTCTATACATCTGCAGAATCAAAAATCATTTTCCTCCAAAAATAACTTGCAAAGCATTAACTGCACTGGAATGAGAGTAGACGTTGAAACTACTATTTGTTGGCACTTTGTGATTTAGGGTTGAAGAGAGAAGTTTTCTCCAAATTAATGAGCCAGACATAATAGAGCACTGTCAAAATATTGATTTTATTTTATCCTACCTATTGTTGGCACTCTTCTCTTAGTTGGGGAAAAATAGAATTTTCCCATTAGAGTTATCATTTGTTATTATCACATTATTTGCTATTTATTATGGAAAAGGAATCTCATGTCACTTTTCAAGATTAATATAGAACAATCACATGGAAAGTCGTGATAGAGACTAAAATAAAATACCAAATGCTTCCCAGACAATTTTTACTATAGACTGAAATATTTCTTTAGAGGAAAAGATTGTTAGTTCAAATTTCATAAAATATATAAATTTAGATCTATATTCATATACTTGGGTAAAAATAGCATTCCAACTAAAGCTTAGAAATTAAAATAATTATATTCAGGCTTATACAGCTTAGTTAATAATAATCAAACTGATGAGTGGACAACAGCCAACATATATTTAGAACTGAACAGGTAAAATTAGGGGAAATACCATTTACCAAGTTCCGGTCCTTTATTCTAAAGGATTTATTTTTTTGTAGTGCCTATAACCGTTTGTTCTCTTAATTCATGGTAGATTTTGGCTAAGGAAGGGAAAATATTTAAACAACTTTCCTGAAAGTATAATAAAAGTCATGCATTTGTTTCCATAATTTTTCTATCGACTCATTTACATTTTAATATTTTACATCGAAGTTACAATGATGTGAAATACGATATGTATGCAAGACTATTTGGAATGTTTACTGTTATTTAATGAAATTTACTTAATCATTTAAAACCAAATGATGAAGGGGAAAAAAAGTTCAGTATCCAAAAAGCCAGGACACACTTCATTTTCCACCAAAATTTTAAATTAACTAAATTTAAAATTACCATTGTAATCGTGTACGTAAGGAATCAAAAGGGCCAGGTGTGAGGCATACGTGTGTACTCTCAAGTTCAACATCAAAAGTCTTCTCTGGACCTACAGGTGACCGAAACAAGTATCCTTGCCAACCAGACCCCTTCCTGAAAGGGGATGATGTTCAGGACCCCCAGAAAGTGCTGAATGGTGAGAACCTCTTGAAGCAGCCAAGACAGGTGAACCAAACTCAAGGTGTCCCTGAGCCGGCAGAAGCCCTGTTTGTGGGGGTGTGTCCTCATCACCCTGGCGCTCAGCACTCCTCTGCACACCGCCTCACAGAGGCACAGAGCTCGGTACACAGGATGGAAAGGGATGGGAGGAAATATGTGATGCTACGGCAGCCATGCAAGGAAAGAAGTAGGAACCGTGAGCTGCTGGTGCAAATCTCATGATGTGCCCTCTCTGCTCTGAGTGCATGAAGTATGAACAAACATAAGCAAATGAAGTCTAAGAGATCTGTGTAGTCAAGGGACACCCTTACAGCTGTGGTGGGGGAGAAGGGGCAGAGGGGAGCCAGGCACCAAAGAACCACTCACAGATTGCAACAGAAACTAGAAGGTAAGAGCGTGGTAGTATTCTTTATCTCTGCAGCTAATTTTACTTTCTGGCTGTTCGATGCGCCTGGCACAGAGTAGCCACTCAGTGAGTATTTGTAGAATGAATGAATGATTTGTACAGGAAGAAGAATGAATGGAGGGCCACAGAGAAGGACCACTTGGAAGGAAGATTCTAAGGCCACAGCACCCAGTGCCCCTCCACAGGCTGTGCTCACAGAGGACCAGATCAGCCCAACAGGAAGACTTTGCCTTCCTTGTACAACGAAGGAAGACCGCATTATTCTCTGGGAAGCAATGCACACCTCCCTCCAGCCATCTTGGCCTTAGTTATTCTCCTCAAGCCACCCAGATCTTCCTGGACGTAAGGATATTGCACCTGCTGCTCCCTCTGCCTAGACATTTTCCCCACTCTTTGCATTGCTGGCCGCTTCTCACCCTTAGCCCTACAAGAACACCACTGGCCACCTAGTTGCAAAGGAGCCCCCTCCCCGTTCTCTTCCTGGATAGTCTTAATGGTCATGGGTGAGATGGAAAATACACGTGTGTCTCTCTCAAGTCAGGAACTATGGAGGCCAGGTCCCCCACACCCAGCACAGTGAATATTTGCAGGACGAACGAGTCTGAGAAAATAAACTGCAGAGCTTGGCGACACTGCCGCATAACATGAAGACGTAAGGGCCATAGGCAACAGCTCCCCCCATGGACTCCACTCCCACCGTCCACTCCTCCACCTCAAGAAACTATGACTCCCATGCTCAGAAATGCTCAGAAGGAGTTTCACCCTTCAGGGTCCAATGAGTATGGTAGAATCTTTGCAACTAAAACAAGTCTATCTATCTCTTGAGCCTTCATTTTCCAACTGCTGTATCTGTTCCTGAAAGACCCATTTCCAGAGGAAGTCCAGGCCAGGTGCCAAGAGCCCCAGTCCAAAGGGCACATGCAGCCCACATATCACAGGTTCAAGTTCCGTTCAGAGGACCCAGCATCACCATCAAAGAACCGCATGACATGGGCAACCAGCTATGGATAAGCCTCCCTGTCTCCATTCCACGACAGAGACTTGGAAGGATTACATGAAATAATATGTTGTGCTTTAAAGCCCATAAGCACTCAGTAAATGCTAGCAGTTTATTTATAGGACTTGATCTTGCTTTCTTATTTCTCCCAGGAAGATGGGATCTTGCTTCTTACTATAACATCACCAAGGTATTCCTCATTTTCTAAGGATGGCTGCCATTTTCCTTTTGGGATCCCTCTCAGTGAAGGAAAGTCAGCCCAAATTCCACCTTACCCCTGAGGGAGAAAGAAAAGGAGTTATATTCAACTCCCCACCTCTCTCGTGGGTAACTCATCTTGAATGCACTGGCCACAAGTTCAACTCAATTGTATATATCATGCTTAAGCATTAGGCTCCCTTGAAAGCAACATGTGATTGTATGCCTATATGCAAATTAGGCAAGTATGTAATACATACATATTTTTTAAAAATCTGGAACCTGGAACCTAAGAAATCATTATCACTGCCTTCACTTTCACTTTGCTCTTGGTACAACAGCTCCAAAGTGATTCTGCTCCTGTTCACAGCACCCGTCTTGCCTAGAACACAGAATGCACTTAATTGATACTTTTTAAATGAATGAATGAATGAACAAATGACACTGCTTCCTTGGTGTCTTTGGCTTTAGTCCAGATGAAAAGCAAGGGCCACCACATTCCCACCAAGATCCCAGCACCTGGTAGGGGTGTGTGTGTGTGTGTGTGTGTGTGTGTGTGTGTGGCCTGGCAACAGGGTGCTGGCATTTCATGGATTAGAGGGAGAATGTTTGTTTAGTGAAGACATAAACCCCACCCCCACCCAGGACTCCTCCATGAACTCAACTGACCCTTTAAAATGCATCTTCTGAACCATATAGGAAATCAATCAGCTGATACTTATTGATCTCAGGGTAAATAACTCCAAAGGCCAGCCAGGGAAACAAAGGAGCGATCACACATCTCCACTAAGCTGTGCAAATGACTGATGCCCACAGTTTCTGGTGGGGCTCCCATTTCTAAAATATTTAACAAAATGTATAAAACAAGTACCAACAGTAGCTGGCCATTTGTTGACTAGCTGGTCTCTGGACTCATTCATTAAACATCTTCTCTTTTAATCCTGATGACTCAATTAGGGAGGATTATTCCAATTCTACTGATGAGAAAACTGAGGTTTAAAGACAGAAATGTCCTGCTCCCAGAGAGCTTGTAAGTGCTGGAGTGGGTGTCCAACCTGGCCGCATTGGACTGGCTCTGAGTTCTTTGTCACTGTGTCACACTATTTAAAAACAAAACAAACAAAAAAAAAGGCTTCCAGCTCTTCCTCACTTACAAACTTCATGTTCCCAGCTCAATGAAATAAACATCTTAATCATGGAATGAGGGTAAGAGCATCCCTAAAAATTAAATTATGCAGAAAACTAACCTATAGATATTGATATATGATGCAATGCATGGATTATGTAACCTTTGCAAAAACGTTTAATTAGCAAATAAAATGCACACAGAGAATTCCCTCCTTAGACTCTCCTCCTTCAGAAGCAATGATGGAGTGCATGGGAAAATGCACCAAGTTTCCCTGAGTTAATCAAAGGGTTAACCATTGGCTGATGATAGAGATTGTCAAAAGGAGGGTGCCCTTGGCTCCCCAGTCCAGCAACGATTCAATTTGCCTGCCTTCAAGATGAAGACGGGCAAGCACAAATTATCATATTAGAATTTTGCATTGGATTCTGCTCAGCCTGCTGATTCCTAGAGAAATCAGCGCTCCTCCCCCCCCCCCCAGCCTCCCCAGGCCACCTGGCCCCTTCACAATGACCTCTGCAGGAGGCCAACCTCCACCAGAAATGAGTCACAGAGTCAGATTCCAACTCGAAAGTCTGTCCTGAGGAATGAAGCAGCTGGAAACCACTCATTCTTTAGATCAATGAACAAATTATTTTATTGAAGGTGGTATTTGGAGATCACACACAAGAGTTATATGATTTCTATCTCAGCAATATTATCATGCAAAGGGAGAAAAAGTTTTAACAGCAAACCCCCGTCGTCCCCAAGATCCACATGCGAGCCTGGTATTTTTCACCTGGGCAGCCAGATCCTAATGCACGCAAAAGCAAGCAGTGCCTGCAAAAAACATCTCACACGGGTCTAGATACTGTCAACCTTTTGAGATGTGAGGCAAAAGCGTGAGGTTCAAGTGGCTGGCATCGTTGAGATAAAAGGGCATTAGGTCAAAATGCAGCCGGTTCTTCTGGGAAGGCTTTGAAAACGGTGCATACTCTAATATCTGGAATATATGACTGGACGTCACCAGACAGCCATCACTAAAGAATAAACAGGCCAGCAGGCACAACATACACACCCCCCGAAAGGCAGGCCATATCCCCACTTGCGACGTCACAGAAGCACTGTCATGGGAATGCCTATCAGATGACCAGACCCTGGATGAGCCCATCATTTGTCACACACTTAGTAAGCCACTGTGTCTTCCTTGGGGTGGCAGCCGTTGTTAAAGAGGACATTGCTACCTTACAGCCTTAATCAACACATTTTCAGATCATGTGAATGTTTGGATCATCTCATCTGTGTTTCTTCTGCCTCCAAAATATGCTAGATGAGAATTTCAAATGGAACTAAATTCCTCGCACACCCCCAATGAGCAAACTTTAACAAAAGCTTTCTCAACATATTTCCAGACGTGTGTGCAGAGGGTGACACAGCTGAAAAGAAATGGGGTGGGGGGGGGGGCGCTGAAACAAAACAAAACAAAAAAACACACAGAAAACAGATATTAAGTTGTCAAGTCAATGATCTCAGAAAATAATTGCAGACGGAGCTTCTGGCATTTTGCTTAAGAAATGGAGCATCCGAAGAAGTCCATGAGAGCTGCAGCCTGGCCTGTGGCTTCCAAGGGCTCCGAGCTCCAAGTCCAAGTCCGGAGTGGCTCGCAGGGCTGAGCGAGAGGAGGGGCCTCGGGGACCAGCCCCGAGGCGGCCCTCCACCATCAGAGGCGGTTTGGCTGCGCAGATTAAATCCTTTCATGTCGGCATGTGGCGGCTTTGCTCCCTCCCCGCGTTCCCACACTACACTTTTCCACCTTTTGAACTCTTCCTGGGCTATTGGAGCTGGGCTGCCACCCACCAGCGCTGACCCTCTTTCGGGTGGAAACGCTTGTGCGTAAAGTTTCTCAGATACTGCAAGAATCCTGCACTGAGTTTAATTAGCACATCCAGCCATGTTTCATCAGTGAGATGCTCTCTGCTCGGTGCAGACTTAAGGCTGCTGAAACAACCACTTGGCCTCAACAGATTACAACCCCAAACTGGGAGCCCTGGCCGAGGAAGCACAATAATTAAAGCACTTTAGCTGTAATTTCAGTAAGATTTCCCACCCCCTTCAATAGGCTTCATAGAAACGGCAGCCTTTCTGTAATAATTTGGAAGGCTTTGCCTGACTTGACTTTAATAGATTTTAAAAGAGAATGAATTTTTTTAAAGGACAAAAAAAAAATATCTGTGCCACTTTTTTTCTCTATCCAATAAGGAATCACTGTTTTTAGATATTTTGAAAAGTAAAATTTAAAAATCAAGCCCTTCCAAGAGATTATGTTTTCTATAATATCTATGTGTTCCATGCTCTGCTTGCTTCTCTACAGTTGATACAGTTTAGCTGATACAGTTTCCAAATATTTTCTTCCTCTTGAAAACAAATTTATAACAATGCGTCTGTTCTCCAAGTGGCAGGCTCCAGTGTACATTTTCAACTTTCACACGAAAGGTAAGTTTCATGGGACTGGGAAGGATGATTTTGTCACAGTCCATGCTGAGCACTGTGTACGTGAGCTGCCAGGCTAATCTTGCTGGCTTCAAATTCTCTCTTGACCTTGCTGGAGCCTTGGGGCTGCAACAAGTGTCACAAGCTTCAGTTTGCCCGCTGGTAAGACTGCAGAGGGATGCCCTTCACCGGGTTGTTAGAAGAACTAGAGAAGATAACAGCCAAGGTGCAGAACGCAGGGCCGGGCATGAAGCAGGACCCACTCCACACACCTACATGGAAGCGCCCCAGACCCTCCCTCCCCAGATGCCCAGAAACTACAGGCATAAATCTTTATGGAATTCCTGAAAACCCCTGAGGGCCCTATAGTCTAGCCCTTCTGTGAGCCAAAATCCCATCCAAATCTATGGGAATTAGGTGGGAACCTTAGATGTGCAGGTGAGGCCGTCCTTATAATTAAGGCTGAATGGGCATTGCTGTGATTAATCTTGATTTTAGCAACTATATGGGTTGGTTTTTACAACCTAAATAGAGCTGCTTCGTCCTGGGGGAGAGTAATTTGGTGACAAAACAACAAAAAGCTAAAAAATCACGAAGAAGGCCGATGGTCCCAGATGGATGGAAAAGGTGGAGCGAGGCTTGGAGAGCGGGCAGACCAGCATCTGGGCTGAAGAATCAGCAGGGAGAGGGACAGGCAAGAGACAAGCCCACCTCGGTAATCAGAGACCCAGCCCAACACGGCTCAGGTAATCAAAGCTGCAATGCACTGATCGAAAACTTGCAGGTTAATGTCAGCTCAAGCCTACGGTGATCATTTTTCCTATGTCAAAATGGCACTTAATTTTCTCATCGTAGAGCTACAGAGTAAGAACAGGGAGGCAGAGGAGGGGGGATAACATACAAATGGATTTACCTTCCTGTGTCTCTCAAAGGCCCTGAGGCATCTGCATGACTTTCCTGCCACCACCCACCTGGAGGGCCCTGCCCCTCAAAGAGGGCTTGCTCTGGCTGTCCAGAACCTTCTCTACCTGCCCATGATGCCTCCGAGCCTGATGTCCAGAAGGCTGTGGCTGGCTTCTTGGGTCAGTAAGGAAATCACAGGGGTTTTGCAGGGAGGGCGCCCCAGGGCAGCTCACATCAGCCAGGGGGGACGGAGATGCCCTGCAGCGGAGGAGGGGTTAAGCTTGCCAATTCTGGAGGCGGCCTGTGTAGGCTCTAATCCTAGACCACCACCCATCTCTCTCAGTGCCTGAGGTTCCCTTCCTGAAATTTAGGACAAATATAGTACCTAATGACATAGACAGGTTGTAAGGATTGAATGAGTAAACCATTTAGAACCCATGCCTACCATATGGTACGGGCTCAAAAAAAATAAATAAATAAATCCCCAGCATCCTCATCCTGCCCGCAGGATGCCCAGCCTCAACTCCGAGACCAAGAACTGTTACTTTCCACTTCTTAGTGTGTATATCACCATCAGATACCCAGAAGCCAGCTCCCCACCACAGGGCCATTTTCAGGGTGCAGCGGATATAAACACAGCACCACACCTTCACTCCAGACACCCTCTGCCCACTATACGTCCACTGTGGAAGTCTTTTCTCTTCCCAGACATGATACGTCTGTGCCCATTTGTGCAGGACACTGGACATGACTGTCTCCCACCAGCCTGTGCTCTCCCAGTGGGTGAAACCGCCCTCTGCTCCCTAAGATGACCAGCACAAGGCCTAGTCCATGGAAGGCATGGGAAATGGGCCTGATTTCCCCCCAGAGGACCCATGGACTTGTCTGGAGACCTGTTTCATTGTCACAACTGAAAAGTGCCACTGGCATCTAGGTAAGAGGTCAGGGATGCCGCTAAACATCCTACAATGCACTGGATGGACTCCCACAAGTGGGCAATGTCCAGAGGGCCACTGTTAAGAAGCCCTGTCTAGAAAAACAATGCCCAGGTTAATCTAACAAATCCCACCGAAGACCACACCCTGAATCTTGTCTCTTCAGCCAGATAGACCTGACCTCACTGGCTTGGAAGCTGTGAAAAGCCAAGTACTCAATGTCCCTTGTAGTCACAAAGATCCCAGGAGAAGAGAAACACCAAAAATCTACAATAATTTCTTAAAGTGAAAGTTGTGGGTGGTCAGGATCCTCAAGCAGCCAACAGAGCGAGATAAAACCAGCCCCGATCTCTGCACAATGAAGCCCCATGGCGGACAAGCAACAGAAGCCTGTTGATGGCATAAACTGGGCAAGAAGGCCTCCACCCCCATGCCCAGGCACTGCCAGGACCCAAGCCTGGTGGCTTGCTGAGTAGCCCACCTTCCTGAGGTGGCTTCCATCCATATCTGCCCTCATCTGGGGAGAACAAAAGCCTGGGATAGGGTAGGGAATCTAGAGAAGATCGCCCACACTCCCCAGGGTCCATATCTTCAGGATACATGTTCCTCCACCGTTCACGTATATTCACAAACTCGCTAATCTGCCCTGAGTAGTATAGTTGTGGGCAAAAAGGAAATCATCTTGGGACAGGTGCTTCCAGTAGGCAACACCCTCCCCAGCACATGCGCAAGTACACACATGCATGCACACACACGTACACACACCACAAGTAAGACCTCAGTCTGCTCACATGACTGCACGAATGACCCCTAGGTTAGCTCAGCTGCTGAGCCCTCTAAGGGCACTCAGTGCTACCAAGGGTGGCCCACACAGTCCCGACCCGAGCCACCAATCCCTCACCTGGACAAAATGCCTCTGTTCCAACAACTCCCAACGGGGTACCACTCAGCCAGTAAAACACACAGTGAGCCTCACCAGCCAGGCAGAGCCTTCCACCCCCAACTTGCCTTGCGAATGCTTTCCTTCTGTCCTCCCGACACCCTGCCATGGCATGTCCTGGAGGGAGCATGCCCGTACGCATGGCAGGTATGGTTTCACAGAGGAAGGCCCTGCTCACCAGTCCCTCTTAGCAGAGAGGAGTCTCTCCAACGCCAGTGAACTTCTGCTTTGCGTTTAGACTTCACAATCCAGCCTTCAGAGCCTGAGAAAACCACCTGATCACAAGTATCCTTCCAGCTCAAACCTAAGGCCTGCCAGGAGACAGGATAAAGTGGGGCTGAACATTCACCTGCTCTAGGTTCTGGAAGAGATGTCTAGGGACTGCTGTCCTCAGCATGGACAAAAGTTGACCTGGAGAAAGCTCACTTCTGTTGTTAAACGTGCATCAAGTCTCACTTTAAATAATGCTGAGAACAAAATGCAAGCTGATATTTCAGCTTACTTAAAAGGCTTATTAAAAACACTAAATCCAAAGATGTTAAAAAGCTATAATTGTCCTCATTCAAACTGGCAAGATAAATCTATTTGCTTTCTTCTTTTATGATCCTCTTCTAAAAAAAATAAGTTCATCTGTATTCTCACGAGCATCACTGCTGCCTTTCTTCCCCTCCATTCAAGGCACCTTAAAAACACCTGTGCCATTCATAGCCAACTTTTGAGCAAAAGGCAACGATGTCTGGGAAAGGCTGTTTAACTCTGCTTTCCTCATGTCAGAGATAAGCTTGTCTTGCTCAAAAAGTAAGATGGAGTTCAGAGTTCATTTAAATGGGCTTGTGGATTTTATAGGTCTGAGCTGATGGAAATTTCTTTGGTTACCTAAGGCAGAGCAGACCACCTAAGCGCTCAGCTCTTTGGGGCTGAGAAGGCAGTGATCCTCCAGGACCCTGTGGGCATCTGTGGTTAGTAGGGCTGCACATCCTGGCCACCTCCCTGTCCTCTCCCATTATAGGGGTTACTGGCCTCCAGCTCAGACCAGAGCAGCGTGACTGTCGCTCCCTGCCTGCCCTAAGTCTTCCGTGAAGATAGCCGCAGCCAGCAGTTAACTTGCTGAGTTGTGAGGATCTCAAGCCTGCTCAGAAGTTAAGCACTCCAGGCACAGAACAAGATGGGTTTTCAGAGCAGTGGCCCAAGAGAATGCAAATTTATCGAAAGCGCTTTCTCCAGGTTTTCCATAATTAGCATTTATGTCTCCAGGAACTGTCTCCCCGAACCCAGTTTAGGGTGAAAGCATTTTAGAGACTTTCTCTGCAGATGACATATGAGGTACTAACCTTTTTTCATATGCCCAGATGTTAAGTTCATTTTCATCACATTTATGCAAATTTCATTTGAACAGTAAATCAAAAGAAATCTTAAATCATTGTACACTATTTAAAAATCCACACTAAACCTGGTTTACTTGCAGTGATATTAACATAAAGTCACAGTTAAGGAACTGAAGGTAGGAAGCAGATGTCATCATCCATGCAATGGCCCCAGAGATGCCTGGGTCCTGGCCATCCATTAGATCTAAATGTCTCTGCCTGGTCACCACTGGATTCGTGTTTGGCCAGATTAGAGGCACTCTGGAAATGCAAGCCTTCCAAAAGTTTTCCAAACTATAGGACAACAGAGGTGTCTCAGTCCAGGAGCCTGTCATCCATGTCAGTGTCTGGACTGAGACAGGACTAAGTTCAAAGGCAGGGGCCCGGTGGTGAGACTCCTGGCAGCTTGCTCCCTCCTCAGTGGGGGGAAAGTTAATTCCTAGGGCTCTGCAGGCCTGCATTTGTCAAGGCGCTGGACGTCAATGCTATCATTACCAAGCAAATCAGCCAGGCGGTTAATGGTGGAATCAGGAGACATTTGCACTCTGGTATCAGAATGACATCATAACTAAAGCAGCCTTCAGCCAGAAGCTCTAGGCTCTCCACAAGCAGAGGCCAGAGGGCTGCTGGGGGCGCCCCCCTGTGACTCTCCAGGCGGGAAGGGGACTCCTTACCCCTTCCAGGCGAGGTGGTGGGCCCAGCCCCCAGCAAGTTCCTAGACAAACAGGAACTAGGGCTACAGTTCTCTCCCAAGCCAATCGACTTTCCCCCAGGTTCTGAACACTGTAAATAATACTAATAATATATTATGTATTTTTAATAAAATTTAAGATCCTATAAAAACCACTTTCCTCGACAGGCAAGGGTTGGTATTTTATTAATGCAGCCACATTTTGGCTGTAGCATTTATGGCATTTCCAACAGAATTGTCAATTTCTCGGTGACCCTGTCTAGCACAGAAGCTCTGTAGTCTCTCTTTTGAGCAACAGAAATAAATGATGCTGGAGAAATTGGGGGTGGGGGCTAAGGAAGAAGCCCTTACTGCTCTTGTTTTGGGTGCTTTTCTTTTTAAAGCCGATCACACACACACACACACACACACACACACACACACACACACACACAGCCAGAGACACAAACCTTAGAATAATGGGGGAAGCATTTGGCTAGCTGCATCCGCGGCGCGGCGCGCCGAGCAGCCGGCCCCGCTCGCTCGCTCGCCCGCAGCTCTGCCCTCCACGCCGGACCGACTACTCGCCCGGGACCCGAGGTGCCCAACTCCGCCGCTCCCCAAAGGTCGCCACCCGAGTCTCGCTACAGGTACAAGCGTGGCCCAAACCCCTCACCTGGCCCGGGAAGTCGGGAGACAGAGAAGAAAAAGTTGTGCGAGCTGCCAGCCGGGAGCCCCGGAGCCCGCGGCCGCAGTCCTCCAGCCCGCGAGCCGCCCGCAGCCGAGGCCCGGCGACAGCGCGCGGCTCCCGGCTCCTCGCGGGCCGGCTTTGCGCGCTAACCTCGGGGCGCCCGAGGCCACGGCAGGGCACTTACTTGGCACTCGCTTTGGTGCGTGCAGGTCGTCGTGGTGCTCACTTGGGTTTTCAAACAAGTTTCAGGGAGGAAGAAGGAGGCAAAAAAAAAAAAAAA
>NC_043715.1:37154261-37155357 GCF_006229205.1 Suricata suricatta | reverse complement strand
CGCCCGCAGCCGAGGCCCGGCGACAGCGCGCGGCTCCCGGCTCCTCGCGGGCCGGCTTTGCGCGCTAACCTCGGGGCGCCCGAGGCCACGGCAGGGCACTTACTTGGCACTCGCTTTGGTGCGTGCAGGTCGTCGTGGTGCTCACTTGGGTTTTCAAACAAGTTTCAGGGAGGAAGAAGGAGGCAAAAAAAAAAAAAAATCCAATTATGCAAATAGGCTCCGGACTGGGAGGCGCGCGCTGGATCTGACGCGGCTACTGTACGAGTTCACCGAGCAGCCCCGGGCCGGGCAGATTTATGCGGGCGCGTCACGGCTACGCCAGGTCCCGCCGCCGGAGCATCTCGAAGTTAATTAAAGCGGTAATGTCCACTTTCCCGGCGACCCTCCGTGCGCGGGTTTACTGTTTCACGGTCCAGCCCGACCCGGGCGAGGGCGGGGGCGCTTTTCCCCACGCCTCTCGTCCTTCCCTCTTCTTGCTCCCCCTCTTTTTCCTCTTTCTCTCCCCCCCTTTTTTTCCTCTCTTTCGTCTCTTTAAGTCGCCTGCCTTCCACTCAGTGAACAATGAACAAAGATGTGAGTGATGGGAAAAGATCGCCCCCTCCCAACCCCAGCAGTGAGCAAAGCCGGTCTTAAAGTAAAAACCCACTTGCGAATATCAAACTGGGAAAGAAAACAGTGCGTTCCCACTCTGCCCCCACCATACCCACACACGCACGCACGCACGCTCACCCCACCCCAAGTTCATCCAAGCCCTGGCAGGGGGCGGGGGCGCCAAGGCCAGGGCTCCAGGGGCTCCCCAACTCGCCGGGGACACCCGAGACCCGGGAGACTGGGGGGTGGCGAGCTCTCAGGCCAAGCTCGCTTCCCGCGCCCCTCTCCGCCTGCCCGTCCCCCCCCTCCCAGACCCCCACCCCGCGTCTACACCGGCCAGCCGGGCCCGGCGGGCCCGCTCGGGCTACCGGCGGCCGGATGCGCTCAGCAAACGCGGCCCCTGTCGGATTTCTGCTAAACTGCACGGCGGTGACGGCGGCGGCTGCCGGGAGAAGGCGCAGGACGAGCGGGAGGCCGGCACCGCGCGCGCACTCGCCCCGCCCGG
>NC_043715.1:37152314-37154161 GCF_006229205.1 Suricata suricatta | reverse complement strand
CGCTCCCACCCGCGCGCGCACCGGCGCCTCCACCCGCGCCCCGGCACGCACCCGGCGCCCGGACCCGCAGGCCAGGACGCCGCGCAGCCGCCGTATTTTCTGCTAAAGTGAAAACGAAGGCGGCTGACAAATCACGTCTCCTGTGAGGCACTCGTTAGACATAACAATATCCGGCAAACAAAACCCAGCCGCGGCGGAGACCGGCGCGCGGGGCCGGGACCCCGCCCTGCCCCTCCTCGGCCCCCAGCCCCTTGCCACTGCCCCGCGGCCCCTACCCAGCCCCCAGTGATCCGGGGCTGTGTCCAGGTTCGCCAAGAAGGCGGACAGTAGGGACGCTCACAATACAGAAGTGAAGGGGGGGTGGGGGGGCAGACAACTTTCCACCTGTCCCCAAAGCAAGCCCCGCTGGAGTTTCCTCAGAAGAGTTAAGAGGAGAGCGGGTGGGGACAGATCTCTCTGCCTCGCATCCCCTTTCTTTTTTCTAACTTCTCGGCGCCTGCGTTTCCACCTTCCGCTTCACGTACATCCATCTATATAGAGATATCTATATTTTAAATTATTTGCAAAACTGCAACAGATGGGCGCGTCGAGATCTGGACACTTTCCTACTCATCATCAAAGAAAAGCTTCCCCCCCCCCTTTTTTTTTTTTTGCCTAAAATACATCCTGGTCCCGCCTACGACTGTTTTCCTCAATTCTTGATCTTCAAAAAATAATGTCTTGAAGCAAACAGAAAGGTTTATCACAAAGATCATTCTTCCCTCAGTCATACATCTGGGATGATGGATCTGTTCCCCCCAAACTACACTCTTCCGAGACGCCCCCAACCCTCGATCTCCTCCGCCTTCCAGAGGCCCCCACGCCCTCACCCCCTCACTCCGATTGGCCTCATTTCTCCAGCCCCGGGCTGGCCGGCTCACTTCCCTCCATAAACCTGTTACTTATTTCTTTATTTGTATCTTTGGCCCCAGGCTTGGCCCCAGGGCCTGGCCTGGGCTGGGGCAGGTGCTGCGCACGCCTGCCCGTGCTTGCAGGCGACGTGGCCTTTCCTGAGGTCGTGGGTTCGGACCCTGGCACCCTGACCTCGGCCTCGCCCGGCTGTCGGGCCACTGGAGGCCAATGAAAACACAAAATGGCAGGTCTCAGCGGCCCTTGGCGCCCTCAAGTTTGACACACTGTAAGCATCAGCTAACTTTGATTTAAAAGAAGAAGAAGAAAAAAAGAAAGAAATGATTACAAATTAGCCTCTCTTCCCCCGCCGGCGGGGCCAGAATCCCGCCGCGAGCCGCGAAGGGAGAAAGGGAGCGAGGGGCGCCCGAGTCTCAGGCAGAGGAGAAAATGGGGAAAGTCACTTGAGCAGAAGTTTCCGCGGCCCCAGCCTCCCCCTCCACTTACGACTCCCCCTACCCCCCAGACCCTTTTGAAAGTTTCCCGGGGCCTGAGAGCGGCGCGCGGGCCGCGCGCGGGTGGGGGGCGCGGGCTGGGCCCGGAGCTGGGCGCCGGGTCCGGCTCGCGGCCCGGCGACTCCTTTTCAAAGTAACGGTCCCGGGACCACGGGCGGGGGAGGCGGCGGCCCAGGCGCGGGTCCCGCTCGCCGCCGAAGTTCTCCAGCGCCATTCGATGCCCGGCCGCCGCCGCTTTCTCGGTTGCTTCCTTTCCCCCCCCGCTGACAGCTTCTCTCGCCAACGTCACAGCCACGGATATTTAATTAGACCGTATTTTTTAATCGCGAAGCGGCGAGAAGGAGCCCGGCGGCAGGCCTCGCCGAGATGGGGAGGGGGAGGGGACGGGGGCCACGCCAAGAGTCCAAACTCACTTTGCCACCTCCCCGACGTCAGCCCCCCCCC